>NC_059214.1:702500-807500 GCF_020615455.1 Coregonus clupeaformis
GCAAAGTTCACCACTGTTTTCATTCATCAATATAGACATTCACGAGGTTATAGGTCACCGCCGGCTCTGGTTTCTATTTAGTAAACATTCTGACCAGAGCACCATGCTGCTGCAGGAACCGTACTGGACATACTGACCCTGTAGATTACATTGTCCAAAACAGTCTTAGTAAGGACAAAAATTGAACAAAAGCATTGCTGTCGACATCGTCAATGAAGATGCAGACTTTGACCTTGCAGATTTTAGCAGGTGGATTTCTTCAGAACTGCATTTGATGTACTGTATCCCACACCGTCATCAAAAATAACTATGTGACAAATGCACACAAAATATATTGGTTCCCTTTCATCTCAATGGAGCATAATTTTTTTATTTTTTACATTTGTCAATGAGTTCTGTTAGGATGCTGTGTACACCTCTCACAGACACAAGGGTGTTTACTCTGAGACAGAGTTATTGAAACAGTTACTGCTCACTAGGAGGGTGATATTAGAATTAGTCTGAGACAGTGTTATGGAGACAGTACTGCTCACTAGGAGGGTGACATTAGAGTTGCTCTGAGACAGTGTTATGGAGACAGTACTGCTCACTAGGAGGGTGACATTAGAGTTGCTCTGAGACAGTGTTATGGAGACAGTACTCCCCACTGGAGGGTGACATTAGAGTTGCTCTGAGACAGTGTTATGGAGACAGTACTGCTCACTAGGAGGGTGACATTAGAGTTGCTCTGAGACAGTGTTATGGAGACAGTACTGCTCACTAGGAGGGTGATATTAGAGTTGCTCTGAGACAGTGTTATGGAGACAGTACTGCTCACTAGGAGGGTGATATTAGAGTTGCTCTGAGACAGTGTTATGGAGACAGTACTGCTCACTAGGAGGGTGACATTAGAGTTGCTCTGAGACAGTGTTATGGAGACAGTACTGCTCACTAGGAGGGTGACATTAGAGTTGCTCTGAGACAGTGTTATGGAGACAGTACTGCTCACCAGGAGGGTGACATTAGAGTTGCTCTGAGACAGTGTTATGGAGACAGTACTGCTCACTAGGAGGGTGACATTAGAGTTGCTCTGAGACAGTGTTATGGAGACAGTACTGCTCACTAGGAGGGTGACATTAGAGTTGCTCTGAGACAGTGTTATGGAGACAGTACTGCTCACTAGGAGGGTGACATTAGAGTTGCTCTGAGACAGTGTTATGGAGACAGTACTGCTCACTAGGAGGGTGACATTAGAGTTGCTCTGAGACAGTGTTATGGAGACAGTACTGCTCACTAGGAGGGTGACATTAGAGTTGCTCTGAGACAGTGTTATGGAGACAGTACTGCTCACTAGGAGGGTGACATTAGAGTTGCTCTGAGACAGAGTTATGGAGACAGTACTGCTCACTAGGAGGGTGACATTAGAGTTGCTCTGAGACAGAGTTATGGAGACAGTACTGCTCACTAGGAGGGTGACATTAGAGTTGCTCTGAGACAGTGTTATGGAGACAGTACTGCTCACTAGGAGGGTGACATTAGAGTTGCTCTGAGACAGTGTTATGGAGACAGTACTGCTCACTAGGAGGGTGACATTAGAGTTGCTCTGAGACAGTGTTATGGAGACAGTACTGCTCACTAGGAGGGTGACATTAGAGTTGCTCTGAGACAGAGTTATGGAGACAGTACTGCTCACTAGGAGGGTGACATTAGAGTTGCTCTGAGACAGTGTTATGGAGACAGTACTGCTCACCAGGAGGGTGACATTAGAGTTGCTCTGAGACAGAGTTATGGAGACAGTACTGCTCACTAGGAGGGTGACATTAGAGTTGCTCTGAGACAGAGTTATGGAGACAGTACTGCTCACTAGGAGGGTGACATTAGAGTTGCTCTGAGACAGTGTTATGGAGACAGTACTGCTCACTAGGAGGGTGACATTAGAGTTGTGAACAGAAACAGCTAAGAGGGTACAGCACCATGCCATATATTACTGTATGATGATTGATTATTTATAACAATTAAACATGTTCTTATAAAATATGATAACAATAGCTTGTCTGTGATTCCAAATCAGAGCTGGACGTTATGGCTTCCTGACCTCTCACTCACTGTCATCAACCACATCCGTGGGTGGGTAGAGCCAAGAGCAGAGGCAGGTCCTGTGGTGTAGACCCACATTGGATTAGATTAGATTACCAACACCTTGTTGGTTCTGTGTATCTAGCTGTAGACTAGTTGTAAACTTGTCTGGCAACCTTTTCCTCTCTAACGTCATCCTTGATTGGTGACTTTACACAATAGTGCTTTAGGAACTTCCAGTAGTGAGGCCTGAGAATGTTCTCAGAACTGGGAATGGAGAGGCAGGAAAGTCCCAGGCTTGTACTTGTAGTACGTCAATAATACGGCAGATCCTGTTTTTTTTTTTTTAATCTTCACAAACATGTCATCTCTGTGAGGCCTAGTTTGATACACAGTGAACATGTCTTATTAGCATGGTAAACGTGGAGTTCAGTTTGAACTAACTATTGCCTCTTTGTTTGGAAAGTTATTTCAGTAGTTTCATCAACCTACCCGAAGGAGCAAACCGTCGTTGGAATCATCGGAGAGCCCGTCCTTCTGCCTTGCGGTCACTCCAAATTGTCAACTGGCAACTACCCAACAAAAACCCGAATCTATTGGCAAGATTTAACCCCCAAAGTGCTGCATGTTTTCAATGATGGAAATGAAGAGTATGACTACCAAGACCCTTTTTACACAAACAGAACAACAATTAACAGAGATCAGTTGGCTTCTGGAAATCTGTCACTCCTGCTCAACCCAGTAAATGTCCCAGACAATCGCCTGACCTGCCGTGTCATTCTAATAATAAATGGTGTAAAATCAGAAGTGTGCCAAATCACTCTCAATGCAGCAGGTAGGCTATGGATTGGAGAGCTATTGTCAAATCAGGCTCATGTTTGGAGGGTGGGACTGGAACACAATGGTTCTTTAGCTCATAATATAAAAATCACATCCTTGTTCTGGAAACATTCGCATTACCAAAGTAATATGTACCATAAATACCATCAGCACATCTTTCTCATAATCACGCTCGTTCCGGCGTTGTCTCATTGTGCTCCTTACAGCGAGATACCAGAAGCCCAATTTGACAGTAAACTCCACAGACATGACGCTGGTGTGCACCACTCGTGGAGGCTTCCCCGAAGCCCAGATGACGTGGAGGACCCATAACCGTACTCTGGGCCCTCAGGAGGCTGTCACCAAGACCACCCAGGATCCCGGAACGAGAACCTACAGCATCAGCAGCCGAGTGAATGGGACAGAGGGACAAAATATGACCTGCAGTGTCCACAACCCCACCCTCAACGAGATCCAGAGTACCTCTATCGTCATACGTAAGTCTGTGAGTTCTACCAAACAGTGAATGTACAGAGACAGTGAGGCCTAATCACTTCAGATGCACTGCTGAATGTCATTACAAAGATTTAAATCAGATTTAGACCAGTAAACGAAACCAATTCTCCTCAACTGGATTAGTTGCAATCCAGGGTGCCCGTTCAAGTGTTTCAGGTCACATGACAAATTCATAAATATCGAAGGTCAGATTGTGATGAAAGCGAGTGCAGCTCAAACCCAATTTGCCCTCAGACATCGCCCTCTAGTGGTTTGATTCAGTAGTAGTCATCTCATTGGAAACCATAATGATTTGGAAACAATTGGTAGCATGGCACATTAAGAATATCCAATATGTTGATTATTTTAAATGAGCTCCATAAATGTCTATGTTTTGTCTTTGTCATCACTCGGATAAGCAAACGGTATACAACTAAGAGAACATGTTGGATCGGGGGTTTCCAGGAGATAACTAAATCACAGCATTCATGTTTTCTTGTTCACGTACAACATGGTCTTCACATTGTGTCTTTACAGCCGAAAAGGAAAACCTTTCACTGGGAATTAGCCTGGCAGTTTGTGCGTCCGTCATCATATCGTTGATTGTGGTCATTCTCTGTATAAAATGTGAGTCTCAATCTTTTCCTTTTGAATTGACTTACAGTAGTAGTAGGCTGGCGTCGTGTTACTCAATAAGGATCAAAGGTAGTGTTATGTATTGTAAAAGTGGGCGTACTCTTCTGTTACTGCAGACCTCAACTTCATGAAGCCACTGAGAAAGATGATCCATTGCTGTCCACAATCTGATCCTGAACACCCTCCACAAGAACCAGGCGAGTCTTAGACTGCACAGTACTACAGTATATCTGTATAACTTACTACAGAGTGTCTGTATAACTTACTATAGAGTGTCTGTATAACTTACTATAGTGTATCTGTATAACTTACTATAGAGTGTCTGTATAACTTCCTATAGAGTGTCTGTATAACTTCCTATAGAGTGTCTGTATAACTTCCTATAGAGTGTCTGTATAACTTACTATAGAGTGTCTGTATAACTTCCTATAGAGTGTCTGTATAACTTCCTATAGAGTGTCTGTATAACTTCCTATAGAGTGTCTGTATAACTTCCTATAGAGTGTCTGTATAACTTCCTATAGAGTGTCTGTATAACTTCCTATAGTGTATCTGTATAACTTACTATAGAGTGTCTGTATAACTTCCTATAGAGTGTCTGTATAACTTCCTATAGAGTGTCTGTATAACTTACTATAGAGTGTCTGTATAACTTCCTATAGAGTGTCTGTATAACTTCCTATAGAGTGTCTGTATAACTTCCTATAGAGTGTCTGTATAACTTCCTATAGAGTGTCTGTATAACTTCCTATAGAGTGTCTGTATAACTTACTATAGAGCAGGGTTCTTCAATTCCGGTCCTGGAGGGCCGAAACACTTCTGTTTTTTATTTCTACCTGGTAGTTAATTGCACTCACCTGGTGTCCCAGGTCTGAATTAGCCCCTGATTAGAAGGAGAGGATGAAAAACAGAGGTGTTTCGGCCCTCCAGGACCGGAATTGAAGAACCCTGCTATAGAGTGTCTGTATAACTTCCTATAGAGTGTCTGTATAACTTCCTATAGAGTGTCTGTATAACTTCCTATAGAGTGTCTGTATAACTTACTATAGAGTGTCTGTATAACTTACTATAGAGTGTCTGTATAACTTACTATAGAGTGTCTGTATAACTTACTATAGAGTGTCTGAATAACTTACTACAGAGTATCTGTATACTGTAACTTATTATAGTGTATCTGTATAACTTTCCTCTCTCTGATTTGTCGTTTTCAGAAATTGAGGAACTGAATCCACAACAGTAGCGATCAACTCCCAAGCTCCTCCAGTGGTGAGGAAGAGGACCAGTAACTGTGTTGCTGGTGCACATTATTTTGAGCAACCAGCCATGGCTGGACAAAATGAGGACGTTGGTAATGTAGAAATATTGAGAGGCATGCTGCTACCAACAATCTTGCATTGAAGCTGATCTGTGATGCTAGTAATCTATTTGCAATAATCCAGCATTTAGGTCCAGGTGTTTATACAAAATATTTTACTTTATCTAAGGACGGATCAAATTGAGAAGCTAAGATGTAGGACTCACTTGAAGAAAATAACAGACAGTTACAGTCAATATCAATTAAAAGACACAAAAGGTGTACTTGGATAGTGAACCTGTAACTGAACCTGAATGTGTTGCGTTATAACGAAAGTGTTTTTGTCATAATGTGTTTTAGTATTTTCTATATGTCCCAACAGACACATAGACAATGAATAAAGAAACAATCACACCTCATTCAAACTCAGATAGGTATGGATAGAGATCACAGGAGGCTGGTGGCACCTTAATTAGGGAGGACGGGCTCGTGGTAATGGCTGGAGCGGAATCAGTGGAATGGTATCAAATACATCAAAGACGTGGTTCCCAGGTGTTTGATTCCATTCCATTTGCTATTTTCCAGCCATTGTTATGAGCCGACCTCCCCTCAGCAGCCTCCGCTGACAGAGATTCAGGTACTTTCTGTATCTAACTTGCAGGTCTGTGGATCATCTCGGTAGTGAATGTCTCATTGTATTTTATGACTGAGTGAATGTCATGTCTCATTGTATTTCATGACTGAATGAATGTCACGTCTCATTGTATTTTTATGACTGAGTGAACGTCATGTCTCATTGTATTTTTATGACTGAGTGAATGTCATGTCTCATTGATGGAATCCGTTACAGTGCCTATAGAAAATCTAGACCCCCCTTGGACTTTTTCACATTTTGTTGCGTTACAAAGCCTGCTAGCTAAAAATAGAGTTACCTGACAATGAAAGATAAACGATTTTAGAATATAACTACAGTATGTAAACTACAGAGCGCGGGTCGCTTGGGGGAGACCCTACGGTAGCCCCAGTTAGATCAGTTCGATCAGGCTACTCAACCGTGTTTTTATTTGTTTTGTCATTTTTTGTTGGGAAGGTTTACAGTAACGATATATTTCAATTCATATATTCAGTTTATATAAAATGTACCCGTGGGCTGCCACTCAAAATAAAAACTAAAGTAAGAAATAGATACAGAGAAATGATCATATTGATCAAAAAGGATTTTGTAATAGTATAATTGGTATGTAAATAAATAAAAAGCGGTGAGCCCCCCAACTCCTCATCCGATTCCCCCCAGCCCAACATGTCTCTGTCCAACCCCCCTCACCTGGAAACCATGTTTTCCCACCCCTTCCAACCCCTCCTGCAACAGGTTGGCTGTCAGTCCCCCCATATCTCTTTCTGCCCATCCCCCCACCACTTGTCCTCTAAGCCCCTCCCCCCTCCTCTAGCCCCCTAAACATCCAAGGTTGCCCTCCCTACCCCCAGAGAAAACCCTCCCCGTACCACCCCTCTCCCCATGGGCCTGAAAGCAAAGAAAGTATCATGCTGAATAGCCACCACTAGACAGCTTACCCCCTCCCCCCCCCCATTGCTACAGTTGTTACTATGGACAGTTGAAATCGGTAGTTTACATACACCTTAGCCAAATACATTTAAACTCAGTTTTTCACAATTCCTGACATTTAATCCTAGTAAACATTCCCTGTCTTAGGTCAGTTAGGATCACCACTTTATTTTAAGAATGTGAAATGTCAGAATAATAGTAGAGAGAATGATTTATTTCAGCTTTGATTTCTTTCATCACATTCCCAGTGGGTCAGAAGTTTACATACACTCAATTTGTATTTGGTAGCATTGCCTTTAAATTGTTTAACTTGGGTCAAACGTTTCGGGCAGCCTTCCACAAGCTTCCCACAATAAGTTGGGTGAATTTTGGCCCATTCCTCCTGACAGAGCTGTTGTAACTGAGTCAGGTTTGTAGGCCTCCTTGCTCGCACAAGGAGTTCTGCCCACAAATGTTCTATAGGATAGAGGTCAGGGCTTTGTGATGGCCACTCCAATACCTTGACTTTGTTGTCCTTAAGCTATTTTGCCACAATGCTTGGGATCAATGCTTGAGATCCATTTGCGACCAAGCTTTAACTTCCTGACTGATGTCTTGAGATGTTGCTTCAATATATCCACATCATTTTCCTTCCTCATGATGCCATCTATTTTGTGAAGTGCACCAGTCCCTCCTGCAGCAAAGCACCCCCACAGCATGATGCTGCCACCCGCGTGCTTCACGGTTGGGATGGTGTTCTTCGGCTTGCAAGCAGCCCCCTTTTTTCTCCAAACATAACGATGGTCATTATGGCCAAACAGTTCTATTTTCGTTTAATCAGACCAGAGGACATTTCTCCAAAAAGTACGATCTTTGTCCCCATGTGCAGTTGCAAACCGTAGTGTTATGATGACTTTCTGGTATCGAGAAGTTCAGGATGCAAGAGAGTAGTCGACCACATATATATGGGGAGTTGATTCAGTCATTATTTAATGGTTACAGTACTGGATTCAATGACAAGCGATACGGACATAGCCTCTTGTCATCTCAATCACTTCGATAGAAAATCTCTCCGTTTATATAATGCTCTCCGAGCTACTTCCATCCCACAGTTGCCAACCATTATTGAGTGTCACTCATCTACTACAATAGGATCCCCATACATGGTATCGTGTGGCACCCTAACCAGGCCATTCCTTCTAAGTTTAGCAACAGTTTCCCCCAATCTATCTTGGCACAACGACCCTCTGTCCCTCACCCGTGACATCAATAACACATGTCCTCTCTATATGAGATCAATCAACTTTAATTAATACTGTATGAAAAGTCGTTATATCAAGTAGTCTGGCTTTTTTTATGGCGGTTTTGGAGCAGTGGCTTCTTCCTTGCTGAGATGCCTTTCAGGTTATGTCGATATAGGACTTGTTTTACTGTGGATATAGATACTTTTGTACCTGTTTCCTCCAGCATCTTCACAAGGTCCTTTGCTGTTGTTCTGGGAATGATTTGCACTTTTCGCACCAAAGTACATTAATCTCTAGGAGACAGAACGTGTCTCCTTCCTGAGCGGTATGACGTCTGCGTGGTCCCATGGTGTTTATACTTGCGTGTTATTGTTTGTACAGATGAACGTGGTACCTTCAGGCATTTGGAAATTGCTCCCAAGGATGAACCAGACTTGTGGAGGTCTACAATTTTTTTTCTGAGGTCTTGGCTGATTTATTTTGATTTTCCCATGATGTCAAGCAAAGAGGCACTGAGTTTGAAGGTAGGCCTTGAAATACATCCACAGGTACACCTCCAATTGACTCAAATGATGTCAATTAGCCTATCAGAAGCTTCTAAAGCCATGACATCATTTTCTGGAATTTTCCAAGCTGTTTAAAGGCACAGTCAACTTAGTGTATGTAAACTTCTGACCCACTGGTATTGTGATACAGTGAATTATAAGTGAAATAATCTGTCTGTAAACAATTGTTGGAAAAATTACTTGTGGCATGCACAAAGTAGATGTCCTAACCGACTTGCCAAAACTATAGTTTGTTAACAGAAATTTGTGGAGTGGTTGAAAAACAAGTTTTAATGACTCCAACCTAAGTGTATGTAAACTTCCGACTTCAACTGTATATATATATATATATTTTATTTTATTTTTTATTATAACTTTTATTGTTTTTATTTAACTTTGTTCTGCATTGTTGAAGGTCGGAGTTGAATATTTCAACTGTACCCTGTAATTACATGTGCAACTCTGTACATCTGACTATTAAACTTAGATGTTTTTATATTATTGTATTATTTTATTTTTTCACTCCAGATACAAACTTATAAAATGAACAACAACTTACACACACACACACACACACACAAACAATGACTACATCTCATCTGACCAGACACGCATGCTCACACCTCCATCCCCAGTACCTCCATGCTCACACCTCCATCCCTAGTACCCCCATGCTCACACCTCCATCCCTAGTACCTCCATGCTCACACCTCCATCCCTAGTACCTCCATGCTCACACCTCCATCCCTAGTACCTCCATGCTCACACCTCCATCCCTAGTACCTCCATGCTCACACCTCCATCCCTAGTACCTCCATGCTCACACCTCCATCCCTAGTGTCTGCATGCTCACACCTCCATCCCTAGTACCTCCATGTTCACACCTCCATCCCTAGTGTCTGCATACTCACACCTCCATCCCTAGTGTCTGCATGCTCACACCTCCATCCCTAGTACCTCCATGTTCACACCTCCATCCCTAGTGTCTGCATGCTCACACCTCCATCCCTAGTACCTCCATGCTCACACCTCCATCCCTAGTACCTCCATGCTCACACCTCCATCCCTAGTACCTCCATGCTCACACCTCCATCCCTAGTGTCTGCATGCTCACACCTCCATCCCTAGTGTCTGCATGCTCACACCTCCATCCCTAGTGTCTGCATGCTCACACCTCCATCCCTAGTGTCTGCATGCTCACACCTCCATCCCTAGTGTCTGCATGCTCACACCTCCATCCCTAGTGTCTGCATGCTCACACCTCCATCCCTAGTGTCTGCATGCTCACACCTCCATCCCTAGTACCTCCATGCTCACACCTCCATCCCTAGTGTCTGCATGCTCACACCTCCATCCCTAGTGTCTGCATGCTCACACCTCCATCCCTAGTGTCTGCATGCTCACACCTCCATCCCTAGTATCTGCATGCTCACACCTCCATCCCTAGTACCTCCATGCTCACACCTCCATCCCTAGTACCTCCATGCTCACACCTCCATCCCTAGTATCTGCATGCTCACACCTCCATCCCTAGTACCTCCATGCTCACACTTCCATCCCTAGTACCTCCATGCTCACACCTCCATCCCTAGTATCTGCATGCTCACACCTCCATCCCTAGTATCTGCATGCTCACACCCCCATCCCTAGTACCTCCATGCTCACACCTCCATCCCTAGTACCTCCATGCTCACACCTCCATCCCTAGTACCTCCATGCTCACACCTCCATCCCTAGTGTCTGCATGCTCACACCTCCATCCCTAGTATCTGCATGCTCACACCTCCATCCCTAGTATCTGCATGCTCACACCTCCATCCCTAGTACCTCCATGCTCTCACCTCCATCCCTAGTATCTGCATGCTCACACCTCCATCCCTAGTACCTCCATGCTCACACCTCCATCCCTAGTACCTCCATGCTCACACCTCCATCCCTAGTATCTGCATGCTCACACCTCCATCCCTAGTATCTGCATGCTCACACCCCCATCCCTAGTACCTCCATGCTCACACCTCCATCCCTAGTACCTCCATGCTCACACCTCCATCCCTAGTACCTCCATGCTCACACCTCCATCCCTAGTGTCTGCATGCTCACACCTCCATCCCTAGTATCTGCATGCTCACACCTCCATCCCTAGTATCTGCATGCTCACACCTCCATCCCTAGTACCTCCATGCTCACACCTCCATCCCTAGTGTCTGCATGCTCACACCTCCATCCCTAGTACCTCCATGCTCACACCTCCATCCCTAGTACCTCCATGCTCACACCTCCATCCCTAGTACCTCCATGCTCACACCTCCATCCCTAGTACCTCCATGCTCACACCTCCATCCCTAGTGTCTGCATGCTCACACCTCCATCCCTAGTACCTCCATGCTCACACCTCCATCCCTAGTACCTCCATGCTCACACCTCCATCCCTAGTACCTCCATGCTCACACCTCCATCCCTAGTACCTCCATGCTCACACCTCCATCCCTAGTGCCTGCATGGTCACACCTCCATCCCTAGTACCTCCATGCTCACACCTCCATCCCTAGTGTCTGCATGCTCACACCTCCATCCCTAGTACCTCCATGCTCACACCTCCATCCCTAGTACCTCCATGCTCACACCTCCATCCCTAGTACCTGCATGCTCACACCCCCATCCCTAGTACCTCCATGCTCACACCTCCATCCCTAGTACCTCCATGCTCACACCTCCATCCCTAGTACCTGCATGCTCACACCCCCATCCCTAGTACCTCCATGCTCACACCTCCATCCCTAGTACCTCCATGCTCACACCTCCATCCCTAGTACCTCCATGCTCACACCTCCATCCCTAGTGTCTGCATGCTCACACCTCCATCCCTAGTGTCAGCATGCTCACACCTCCATCCCTAGTGTCTGCATGCTCACACCTCCATCCCTAGTATCTGCATGCTCACACCTCCATCCCTAGTACCTCCATGCTCACACCTCCATCCCTAGTATCCGCATGCTCACACCTCCATCCCTAGTACCTCCATGCTCACACCTCCATCCCTAGTACCTCCATGCTCACACCTCCATCCCTAGTATCTGCATGCTCACACCTCCATCCCTAGTACCTCCATGCTCACACCTCCATCCCTAGTACCTCCATGCTCACACCTCCATCCCTAGTGTCTGCATGCTCACACCTCCATCCCTAGTATCTGCATGCTCACACCTCCATCCCTAGTATCTGCATGCTCACACCTCCATCCCTAGTACCTCCATGCTCTCACCTCCATCCCTAGTATCTGCATGCTCACACCTCCATCCCTAGTACCTCCATGCTCACACCTCCATCCCTAGTACCTCCATGCTCACACCTCCATCCCTAGTATCTGCATGCTCACACCTCCATCCCTAGTATCTGCATGCTCACACCCCCATCCCTAGTACCTCCATGCTCACACCTCCATCCCTAGTACCTCCATGCTCACACCTCCATCCCTAGTACCTCCATGCTCACACCTCCATCCCTAGTGTCTGCATGCTCACACCTCCATCCCTAGTATCTGAATGCTCACACCTCCATCCCTAGTACCTCCATGCTCACACCTCCATCCCTAGTGTCTGCATGCTCACACCTCCATCCCTAGTACCTCCATGCTCACACCTCCATCCCTAGTACCTGCATGCTCTCACCTCCATCCCTAGTACCTCCATGCTCTCACCTCCATCCCCAGTACCTCCATGCTCTCACCCCCATCCCTAGTACCTCCATGCTCTCACCTCCATCCCTAGTACCTCCATGCTCACACCTCCATCCCTAGTATCTGCATGCTCACACCTCCATCCCTAGTACCTCCATGCTCACACCTCCATCCCTAGTACCTCCATGCTCTCACCTCCATCCCTAGTACCTCCATGCTCTCACCTCCATCCCCAGTACCTCCATGCTCTCACCCCCATCCCTAGTACCTCCATGCTCTCACCCCCATCCCTAGTACCTCCATGCTCTCACCTCCATCCCTAGTACCTCCATGCTCACACCTCCATCCCTAGTATCTGCATGCTCACACCTCCATCCCTAGTACCTCCATGCTCACACCTCCATCCCTAGTACCTCCATGCTCTCACCTCCATCCCTAGTACCTCCATGCTCTCACCTCCATCCCCAGTACCTCCATGCTCTCACCCCCATCCCTAGTACCTCCATGCTCTCACCCCCATCCCTAGTACCTCCATGCTCTCACCCCCATCCCTAGTACCTCCATGCTCTCACCCCATCCCTAGTACCTCCATGCTCTCACCTCCATCCCTAGTACCTCCATGCTCACACCTCCATCCCTAGTACCTCCATGCTCACACCTCCATCCCTAGTGTCTGCATGCTCACACCTCCATCCCTAGTACCTCCATGCTCACACCTCCATCCCTAGTACCTCCATGCTCTCACCCCCATCCCTAGTACCTCCATGCTCTCACCTCCATCCCCAGTACCTCCATGCTCTCACCCCCATCCCTAGTACCTCCATGCTCTCACCTCCATCCCTAGTACCTCCATGCTCACACCTCCATCCCTAGTACCTCCATGCTCACACCTCCATCCCTAGTACTTGCATGCTCTCACCTCCATCCCCAGTACCTCCATGCTCTCACCTCCATCCCCAGTACCTCCATGCTCACACCTCCATCCCTAGTGCCTGCATGGTCACACCTCCATCCCTAGTACCTCCATGCTCACACCTCCATCCCTAGTACCTCCATGCTCACACCTCCATCCCTAGTACCTCCATGCTCACACCTCCATCCCTAGTACCTCCATGCTCACACCTCCATCCCTAGTGCCTGCATGGTCACACCTCCATCCCTAGTACCTCCATGCTCACACCTCCATCCCTAGTACCTCCATGCTCACACCTCCATCCCTAGTACCTCCATGCTCACACCTCCATCCCTAGTACCTCCATGCTCACACCTCCATCCCTAGTACCTCCATGCTCACACCTCCATCCCTAGTACCTCCATGCTCACACCTCCATCCCTAGTACCTCCATGCTCACACCTCCATCCCTAGTACCTCCATGCTCACACCTCCATCCCTAGTGTCTGCATGCTCACACCTCCATCCCTAGTGTCTGCATGCTCACACCTCCATCCCTAGTACCTCCATGCTCACACCTCCATCCCTAGTACCTCCATGCTCTCACCTCCATCCCTAGTATCTGCATGCTCACACCTCCATCCCTAGTACCTCCATGCTCACACCTCCATCCCTAGTATCTGCATGCTCACACCTCCATCCCTAGTACCTCCATGCTCACACCTCCATCCCTAGTGTCTGCATGCTCACACCCCCATCCCTAGTGTCTGCATTCAACTTATGATAGCCAGTGGGACAACCACTTTTTTATTTGTTTTATTTTTTATGGGGGGGGACTCCGCTGTCCTGGCATCGTGGGGGAGCTTGTTCCACCATTGGGGTGCCAGAGCAGCAAATAGCTTTGACTGGGCTGAGCGGGAACTGTACTTTTGTAGAGGTAGGGGAGCCAGCAGGCCAGAGGTGGATGAACGCAATGCCCTCGTTTGGGTGTAGGGTCTGATCAGAGCCTGAAGGTAAGGAGGTGCCGTTCCCCTCACAGCTCCGTAGGCAAGCACCATGGTCTTGTTGTGGATGCGAGCCTCAACTGGAAGCTAGTGGAGTGTGCGGAGGAGCGGGGTGACATGAGAGAACATGGGAAGGTCGAACACCAGACGGACTGCGGCGTTCTGGATAAATTGTAGGGGTTTAATGGCACAGGCAGGGAGCCTAGCCAACAGCGAGTTGCAGTAATCCAGACGGGAGATGACAAGTGCCTGGATTAGGACCTGTGCCGCTTTCTGTGTAAGGTAGGGTCGTACTCTGCGAATGTTGTATAGCATGAACCTGCAGGATCGGGTCACCGCTTTGATGTTAGCGGAGAACGACAGGGTGTTGTCCAGGGTCACGCCAAGGTTCTTTGCACTCTGGGAGGAGGACACAATGGAGTTGTCAACCATGATGGTGAGATCATGGAGCGGGCAGTCCTTCCCCGGGAAGGGATACTGGTCTGTAGTTGTTGACATCGGAGGGATCGAGTGTAGGTTTTTTGAGGAGGGGTTGGTCAAAAGAGGAAAGGAGTGGAAAGAAGGAGGCAGAGAGAAATGAGTCAACGGCAGACGCAGGGAGGTTGAAGTCTTCAGAACTGTGAGGGGTGAGCCATCCTCAGGAAAGGAACTTATCAAGACGTCAAGCTCATTGATGACATCTCCAAGGGAACCTGGAGGGCGATAAATGTATCTGCATGCTCACACCCCCATCCCGAGTACCTGTTTTATTGTTTGTTTGCTATTTCAATATTCCAATAATAAATCATGATATTTTTCCCATTGTGTCAATGATGGTGGATTGATTGACTTCCAAGATTTGAGTATAGGTTTTTTCAAGATGAGTGATGAGAAGAGAATCGTCCAGAACATTGGATCTGTTACTACACCCCCATATGCCATGTCTTGAAATATGCAGACAACGGATTAAAGGTGCGTTTACATTGTAATTGTCACGGTTTCGGCCGAGGCTGCTCCTCCTCCTTGTTCGGGCAGGTTTCGGCGGTCGTCGTCCCCGGAGTACTAGCTATCACCGTTTGATGTTTTCGATGTCTGTTTGGTTTTGTCTGATTGTGTACACCTGTTTCCTGTTTGGTTGATTATGTCTCCTATAAGTTTCTCGTTTGGTTAGTCTTGTGTTGTGTGTTATTGTCCGCCTGTCGGTAGGAGCTGCGTGTTTCCGCTCTGTTTACCTTGTTTGGTGTTTTTACGCACAGTTTGCGTAATCGCTCGCCTCTGTTTGTTTCGAGGTCCGTGTTTTGTATGTTGTCATTTTATGACTAGTAAAGTCTGTTGGACTAAGCCTCTGTGTCCTGCGCCTGACTCCTACACCACATCCACATCAGTTCCTGACAGTAATCATTCTGACAGCAAACTTTCTAGCTCCGCCCACAACTTCCGGACTTTATAGCATTCCCAGAAAGCATGAATTATTGAGTCATTATTCGTTTTACAGTTAAGAAATGACTCTGCCGTTGTGCTGTAGAATCTCTTGTATAATCAATTCTATACATTAGTTTATACTGGATTAAGCGTAAATGTTATTTAACTGTAATTTCGTGAGTTATGCTCCAACTTTCCCTGGATCTTGTGCCAACATCAGTTATTTTTAAGTCTTGGTTCAATAGTTCATATTTTTTTCCAAGAGATTGTCAGTTGGATATGCTCTCTGCAAGGTTTTGTATATCTTCCCTATCATATGAACATCCTTTTCTGACTCAAATAAGATTCCCTCAAGGTTGCTCTGATGTCCAAAAGATTTCAAATCTAAATTTTGTGACACTCTTACCCAGAGCGACTTACAGTTAGTGAATACATATTTTTTATTATACTGGCCCCCCCGTGGGAATCGAACCCACAACCCTGGCGTTGCAAACACCACGCTCTATCAACTGAGCTACATCCCTGCCGGCCATTCCCTCCCCTACCCTGGACGACGCTGGGCCAATTGTGCACCGCCCCATTGGTCTCCCGGTCGCGGCCGGCTGCGACAGAGCCTGGATTCGAACCAGGATCTCTAGTGGCACAGTTAGCACTGCGATGCAGTGCCTTAGACCACTGCGCCACTCAAGAGTGAATGCAAGGGAAACCCAGCAAGCATTTGGCCTCCCTTGATAAAAAACAAATAAAATAATAGTCAATCAGCATTGAGCTAAACTGAGTGAGCTCAACTGTGAATGGTCCTGGCGCACCAAAAAAAAGTGTCAAGGGAGGCCAGTTTGGATTTGGCTTCACACCAATCACATCACAGCAAAAGCCAAATGTCATTGACAGAAAAAACTTGAATTGTTGCATCTGGTTGTGTTGTGTCCTCTGGTGGCTAGTAAAAAGTGACCCTTTCCTAAATTAGCCATGGGATGGAGATAGGGATTTGGACTTGTGGTTTTACTTAATTTTCCGTACTGGCCAATGATTATAATGGCGATTCTGATCCTACAATAAATTCATACATTGTGCCTCTGGCCTGAGAGGATGGAAGTTCAGTATGTAACTAGATGTAGTAATGTAAACTAGCTGGCTCATCAAAAGGAAGTTAGGCTAGCGAGCAAGCATCTTAGCCAGGTAGCCTAGGACAACAAAAACTAAAAGCGTGTGCTGTCTATGACAGAGTCATAGACCATTTCGGCAATGGGATTGCCATTTCTCTAGTAGTCAACATGTTTTTTCTACTTACACAGACACACATACAGAAATCAGTACCATGGACAGCCACATCATATTTAGCCTACGTTGATTGGACTAAATTGTTTTTCAAATCTTTTAGTGGTCACTGTATTAGACTTAGCAGAGGTGATTTGATGATGTTGAAATGGTGCTGGAATAGTGGAGGCAGCTCCTGTTTTCTTTGCGACTTGCGGTAACTCTCTGTGGTTCTAAATCAATAGTTCTTTAGTTGTCTGAAAATGTCGGAAACATCAACTTGATTGACCATGCTGTAGGTTGTGTAACTGTTTATTTTTATTTTTGTAATCGTAGAAACATTTATCCAAAAAGATTTGACACAACAATACTAAAGTGCACATTCTCTTAATATAGACAAACAATGTATTTTACAGCGGTAGATTTCCAAGAATTTAAAACTTTTCATTAAAGAAAAAATAACTATTTAAATAGTGAAGTTTGATTGCGTCGCTTCCAGATGGCTTATTATGACACAATAAATTACTCTCATAGCACACAGCACCAAGCATAATGGACTATAGATGTCAACATTAAAGTAAACATTTTGGGTGAAAACAATAGCACACAGGGCTCCATCTATTCAGGCTTCATCATGAACTGACAGAAATACACTGGAGGGTCTCACAGAGGGCCGGACTTAGCCTTTGGCCCACCTCGCAGGCAAAACATTTTTGTGGCCCCCCTCTTGACGGCGGAGATAGATCTTTTGGGTTTTAAAGTTAATTTCCTGCAATTCTACACATTTTGCCATGGGGCATAGAGAACATGTTGTAGTCCTAAAGCACGTTTCCTGCAATTCTACACATTTTGCCATGGGGTAGAGAGACATTTTCGCTGTTTTAAAGCTAAATTCCTGAACTTCCACACATTTTGCCATGACTTATGCCATGTTAACTGTTTGTTACATGAAATATATGCTTTGTGGAATCCACCGGACAGATGTTTCTCTCCTGTTTTGTGATGAAACAAAGGTGTGGTTGAATTTATTCTGCCACTGTGTCTTCTTATTGTCTCCGCCTTTAGGCCCATATATCACGGTGTCAAGGCATGTGAACTAACAGGTTATTGAGCAAACAATGCAATTATCACAACACATAGGTCCCCCGTAGCTCAGTTGGTAGAGCATGGCGCTTGCAACGCCAGGGTTGTGGGTTTCATTTCTCACGGGGGGGCCAGTATGAAAATGTATGCACTCACTAACTGTAAGTCGCTCTGGATAAGAGCATCTGCAATGTAAAAATAGGTTGTAATATGGCATTTTATTCCTGGCTTGGCTTCCCCAGTGATTTTACACACGCACCACTACTATGGGCATCACTGTATGTAGCCTTTTGTGCTTATCTGTATTTTTCTGCGTCTGGCTCTCCTCAGGGCACTGGGCTCTCTCTCAACTGGAAAGGTTTCCTGCAGCTTGTTCAGGGCTTCCTTTCGAACAAATCTACAAAACCGGTTCTCCAATGTTGACGTACACAAACACAGGAAGCAAGCCACTTCAACACAAGATCTGTTTTAGGTTAAGGTGTGTTGCTGCTTATCCTCACTGTTTCACTTGGGGAGATGGAGATCTTATTGTAATTGTCATTAGGTAATCAACTGTTACTTTAGGGCATGTGGAGTTTCCATAATGGAGGTTCCAGCATCAGGTGAGTAGGAGAAAGTGAGCCGTTTCAGATGAGGAGTGGAGGGAGGATTTGCTTGTGAGAAGCAAACATATGGCTGATAGGCATTCTCATAGGAGATCACGGACAGGACATCTATTATCAAGAGGAGGGAGAGACATCTCAGTGAAAGACTGTCTGGTAAGGTCAACCTTTATGCTCTCTGTGATCAGTGAGTTGATCAGCATGGTACTGATAGGAATGTGTTTTTTTTATGAAGTATCGTCCATGCAAGCAGATGGCAATGACCTATTTACAAAAGCACAACCTGCTTTGTACTGCATTGCTCATAACACGTTTTCTATAGTGTGACCTGACTAGCACCTTTGTGGTGGTAATAGACTGTATTAGAAACAGAAAGGTATGGCTCCGCAGACACAAATGTCTCACAGTGAGTCATGCATCACAGAGCAACAGGGCAAAGATGACGACCAAGAAGTACTACCACTAGCGTTGTGTTGAACTTGTTTGTTGGGATTTTGTAATACGGATGTGACGGAATGAATGACCCATGAACCGGATATAGACGTTCTTCTTGTCGAAAGCCTCATTCATTTTTTCAGCATGTGACACAGTATTTAGTAAGCTCCAAACTACTTTTCTGTTTCGTTTTCCATCCTGATTTCCATCCTGATTTCCATCCTGATTTCCATCCGTTTCCTGCAGAGTGCAATGGCAAGCCTGATATTCATTAGTATTTTGTTGTTGTCTGGTAAGTTTTATATTCTCTTTCGTGCCGTTGTGGTTCTGTCCCTCGTGGCTGCCTAATCTGTCCCTGGGCATTTTATCCACACCACCTTTGCTTACAAATACAACACACACCACACCCAAATTTCACGATTCATTGTTTGAATGCAAGTTGCTGCCGCATTAGTATGCCAAGTATTTATATCAGTAGGCTATGCTACTACAATACTGTAATTATAATTGATTGGATTATTATAGTGCTTTTCCAGACAATCAAATAGATTTTTAATATAAGAGTGGAAACCCACCTTGGTCGTCCACTTTGGTGATGATACGGCAGATCATAATAATTATGTTTAGTTTGTTATTATTTGTTGTTAGTTGTTATTAGTCCCATCCTTCAACTCCATTCAACACCTCCCATCTATCTCTTAACACCATCCATTTTGGATTTCAATTCGCCATATATTTTTCAACTGTACTGTGATGTTTTACAAAAGTTCTGAACCTTTCTATTCTCATTGTTTCTACAGATTGTAAATTGAAAATAATCATTTTTGCTAAAAGTATTATTATATTATTGATTGATTGACTATGACTTTTCAGATCACCCAGTAATGCTATCTGCAGGGTTAGCTCCAGGTAAATATTGCAATCCTTTAGCCATTCCTGGACCTGTGTCCAAAAATAAGCTACAAATGGACAGTACCAAAACAAATGATCTAAAGATTCTGTCTCTTCGCAGCCAAATCTGCAGAGCTGGGAAGATTGTATCCCCCATATAAATAACATTCTATTGGTCGCAAGAATTTTATATAATAATTTAAATTGAAAGATTCTACGTTTTTTAATCCGGTGTCATTTTGCGTATCAGTTCATAAACACTATGCCATGGGATCGGTTCGTCTAAAATCTCTTCCCAACTATTTTGCAATCTATATGGGACGGCTGTCAATCCTTTGGTCCTTAAATGACACTGATATACTTCTTTATTTATCACAGTTTTCCTTAACCAATTAAGTTATTTAATGCAGGGCCGACAGACAACAGCCATATGGGCTCGATTCTTAACAAAAGAGTTGAGATGGTGCTGAAGGAGAAGGGCAACATCTTACGAGTTGCAACTCACTCTTTGTGATATGGTGACTTTTATTTGCTGCTACTACTCTGTTCTTTATTTTACTCTTATTATGATCTATCCTGATGCCTAGTCACTTTACCCTGCCTTCATGTACACATCTACCTCAAATACCTTATTATGATCTATCCTGATGCCTAGTCACTTTACCCTGCCTTCATGTACATATCTACCTCAAATACCTTATTATGATCTATCCTGATGCCTAGTCACTTTACCCTGCCTTCATGTACATATCTACCTCAAATACCTTATTATGATCTATCCTGATGCCTAGTCACTTTACCCTGGCTTCATGTACATGTCTACCTCAAATACCTTATTATTATCTATCCTGATGCCTAGTCACTTTACCCTGCCTTCATGTACATACGGTATCTACCTCAAATACCTTGTCACTCTGCACATTGATCTGGTACTGGTACTCCCTGTATATAGCTCCACATTGATCTGGTACTGGTACTTCCTGTATATAGCTCCACATTGATCTGGTACTGGTACTCCCTGTATATAGCTCCACATTGATCTGGTACTGGTACTTCCTGTATATAGCTCCACATTGATCTGGTACTGGTACTCCCTGTATATAGCTCCACATTGATCTGGTACTGGTACTTCCTGTATATAGCTCCACATTGATCTGGTACTGGTCCCTCCTGTATATACAGTGCCTTGCAAGTATTCACCCTCCTTGGCGTTTTTCCTATTTTGTTGCATTACAACCTGTAATATAAATAGATTTTTATTTGGATTTCATGTAATGGACATACACAAAAAGTCAAAATTGGTGAAGTGCAATGAAAAAAATAACTTGTTTCAAAAAATTCTACAAAACAAATAACGGAAAAGTGGTGCGTGCATATATATTCACCCCCTTTGCTATGAAGCCCCTAAATAAGATCTGGTGCAACCAATTACCTTCAGAAGTCACATAATTAGTTAAATAAAGTCCATCTGTGTGCACTCTAAGTGTCACATGATCTCAGTATACATACACCTGTTCTGAAAGGCCCCAGAGTCTGCAACACAACTAAGCAAGGGGCACCACCAAGCAAGTGGCACCATGAAGACCAAGGAGCTCTCCAAACAGGTCAGGGACAAAGTTGTGGAGAAGTACAGATCAGGGTTGGGTTATAAAAAAAAATCAGAAACTTTGAACATCCCACGGAGCACTATTAAATCCATTATTAAAAAATGGAAAGAATATGGCACCACAACAAACCTGCCAAGAGATGGCCGCCCACCAAAACTCACGGACCAGGCAAGGAGGGCATTAATCAGAGAGGCAACAAAGACACCAAAGATAACCCTGAAGGAGCTGCAAAACTCCACAGTGGATATTGGAGTATCTGTCCACAGGACCACTTTAAGCCGTATACTCCATAGAGCTGGGCTTTACGGAAGAGTGGCCAGAAAAAAGCCATTGCTTAAAGAAAGAAATAAGCAGTAGATGGCAGTAGGTGGCAGCATAGGCCTGTCCAAGCCAGCATCTCTTTAAATGTTCAACTTCTAAAAAAATGTAACTCTCCCATCCTTGCCAAGCTCCTTTACCCACCCAGGTCTAGTTTATCCCAACCTCAACCCCTCCCTTCTTATAATATATGCCATTTAGCAGATGTTTTTATCCAAAGCGACATACAGTCATTTTACATATGGGTAGCCCGAGTGGGAATCAAACCCATGACCTTTGGGTTTTGCAAGCACCATGCTCTACCAAGTGAGCCACAAAGGACCATTCTTAATTCTCAAACCCATTTACACCCATCTATACATCTACTTACTCATCCATTTTCCTTCATTCACACACACAACATATACCCTGCGCCTCCACACACCCATTCTCTCCCGTCCTACACATATTAATATTCACCCTCCCTTCGCTCTCCCATTCACATGCACAGACACCTACCCACACATACACCGACTCACAACGTCTCGCCTACACACAAACATCCATAGAACAATTATTGACTTCCATGCTATATTGTCTCTTTTATATTGTATTTTCAGTGTCCATGTATCTCATTGGCATCGGCTAATTATATCGTTACTTCCTAGAGAAGAACAGTTCATTGGAGACAATAGAGTCTAAATTGTATTGGGGGGAGGGGGAAGGAATATTGTCTCAATATACGATAAGCTGGTCTTCGGCATCCAGTGGTGTGTATTCATGGATCTTCCCACATTTTTTAACCAAGAAAACAATAACATTCAATAATTTATCTTCTGTGTTTAACAATTTTCCTTCAATTCGCAAGAGGCTGAATGTATCTCACCGGAGAAAGCATTCGAGCGAGTGAAACAGCGCCCCCTCTGTCTCTGTATGTGTATCCCATCTATCTGATGCTGTCTGGTCAAAAAGAGTATGACATTGTTGCCGCCCGTAGCATTGAATGCAAGGGAAGCCAGCGAGCATTTGGCCTCCCTTGATAAAAAAACAAATAAAATAATAGCCAATCAGCATTGAGCTAAACTGAGTGAGCTCAACAGTGAATGGTCCTGGCGCACCAAAAAAAATTGTCAAGGGAGGCCAGTTTGGATTTGGCTTCACACCAATCACATCACAGCAAAAGCCAAACGTCATTGACAGAAAAAACTTGAATTGTGCATCTCGTTGTTGTCCTCTGGTGGCTAGTAAAAAGTGACCCTTTCCTAAATTAGCCATGGATGGAGATAGGGATTTGGACTTGTGGTTTTACTTAATTTTCCGTACTGGCCAATGATTATAAAGGCGATTCTGATCCTACAATAAATTCATACATTGTGCCCCTGGCATGAGAGGATGGAAGTTCAGCATGTAACTAGATGTAGTAATGTTAACTAGCTGGCTCATCAAAAGGAAGTTAGGCTAGCGAGCAAGCATCTTAGCCAGGTAGCCTAGGACAACAAAAACTAAAAGCGTGTACTGTCTATGACAGAGTCATAGACCGTTTCGGCAATGGGATTGCCATTTCTCTAGTAGTCAACATGTTTTTTCTACTTACACAGACACACACACAGAAATCAGTACCATGGACAGCCACATCATATTTAGCCTACGTTGATTGGACTAAATTGTTTTTCAAATCTTTTAGTGGTCACTGTATTAGACTTAGCAGAGGTGATTTGATGATGTTGATGTTGAAATGGTGCTGGAATAGTGGAGGCAGCTCCTGTTTTCTTTGTGACTTGCGGTAACTCTCCGGTGGTCTAAATCAATAGTTCTTTAGTTGTCTGAAAATGTCGGAAACATGAACTTGATTGACCATGCTGTAGGTTGTGTAACTGTTTATTTTTATTTTTGTAATCATAGAAACATTTATTCAAAATGATTTGACACAAAAATACTAAAGTGCACATTCTCTTAATATAGACAAACAATGTATTTTACAGCGGTAGATCTCCAATAATTTAAAACTTTTCATTAAAGAAAAAATAACTATTTAAATAGTGAAGTTTGATTGCGTCGCTTCCAGATGGCTTATGATGACACAATAAATTACTCTCATAGCACACAGCACCAAACATAATGAACTATAGATGTCAACATTAAAGTAAACATTTTGGGTGAAAACAATAGCACATAGGGCTCCATCTATTCGGGCTTCATCATGAACTGACAGAAATACACTGGAGGGTCTCACAGAGGGCTGGACTTAGCCTTTGGCCCACCTCGCAGGCAAAACATTTTTGTGGCCCCCTGTCACGCCCTGGCTCTGGGGACTCTAGTATGTTGAGCCAGGGTGTGAGTTTTCATGTGTTTCTGTTCTAGTCAGTTGTATTTCTATGTTGGCCAGTGTGGTTCTCAATCAGAGGCAACGTGTATCAGCTGTTGCTTGTTGTCTCTGATTGAGAACCATACTTAAGCAGCCAGTTTTCCCACAGTGTTTGTGGGATCTTGTTCCGTGTTGGTTGTGTTAGACCTAGGACGTTTCGTTTGTTTTGTTTATTGTGTGCACTTAATAAAATAAGTATGTACGAATATCACGCTGCGCCTTGGTCCTCCTCCTTCGACGATCGTGACACCCCCCTCTTGACGGCAGTGATAGATCTTTTGGGTTTTAAAGTCAATTTCCTGCAATTCTACACATTTTGCCATGGGGCATAGAGAACATGTTGTAGTCCTAAAGAACGTTTCCTGCAATTCTACAAATTTTGCCATGGGGTAGAGAGACATTTTCGCTGTTTTAAAGCTAAATTCCTGAACTTCCACACATTTTGCCATGACTTATGCCATGTTAACTGTTTGTTACATGAAATATATGCTTTGTGGAATCCACCGGACAGATGTTTCTCTCCTGTTTTGTGATGAAACAAAGGTGTGGTTGAATTTATTCTGCCACTGTGTCTACTTATTGTCTCCGCCTTAGGCCCATATATCACGGTATCAAGGCATATGAACTAACAGGTTATAGAGCAAACAATGCAATTATCACAACACATAGGTCCCCCGTAGCTCAGTTGGTAGAGCATGGCGCTTGCAACGCCAGGGTTGTGGGTTCGTTTCTGCACCAGGCTGGGAAGACTGAATCTGCAATAGGTAAGCAGCTTGGTTTGAAGAAATCAACTGTGGGAGCAATTATTAGGAAATGGAAGACATACAAGACCACTGATAATCTCCCTCGATCTGGGGCTCCACGCAAGATCTCACCCCGTGGGGTCAAAATGATCACAAGAACGGTGAGCAAAAATCCCAGAACCACACGGGGGGACCTAGTGAATGACCTGCAGAGAGCTGGGACCAAAGTAACAAAGCCTACCATCAGTAACACACTACGCCACCAGGGACTCAAATCCTGCAGTGCCAGACGTGTCCACCTGCTTAAGCCAGTACATGTCCAGGCCCGTCTGAAGTTTGCTAGAGTGCATTTGGATGATCCAGAAGAGGATTGGGAGAATGTCATATGGTCAGATGAAACCAAAATAGAACTTTTTGGTAAAAACTCAACTCAGTCGTGTTTGGAGGACAAAGAATGCTGAGTTGCATCCAAAGAACACCATACCTACTGTGAAGCATGGGGGTGGAAACATCATGCTTTGGGGCTGTTTTTCTGCAAAGGGACCAGGACGACTGATCCGTGTAAAGGAAAGAATGAATGGGGCCATGTATCGTGGGATTTTGAGTGAAAACCTCCTTCCATCAGCAAGGGCATTGAAGATGAAACGTGGCTGGGTCTTTCAGCATGACAATGATCCCAAACACACCGCCCGGGCAACGAAGGAGTGGCTTCGTAAGAAGCATTTCAAGGTCCTGGAGTGGCCTAGCCAGTCTCCAGATCTCAACACCATAGAAAATCTTTGGAGGGAATTGAAAGTCCGTGTTGCCCAGCGATAGCCCCAAAACATCACTGCTCTAGAGGAGATCTGCATGGAGGAATGGGCCAAAATACCAGCAACAGTGTGTGAAAACCTTGTGAAGACTTACAGAAAACGTTTGACCTGTGTCATTGCCAACAAAGGGTATATAAAAAAGTATTGAGAAACTTTTGTTATTGACCAAATACTTATTTTCCACCATAATTTGCAAATAAATTCATAAAAAATCCTACAATGTGATTTTCTGGATTTTTTTCCCTCATTTTGTCTGTCATAGTTGACGTGTACCTATGATGAAAATTACAGGACTCTCTCATCTTTTTAAGTGGGAGAACTTGCACAATTGGTGGCTGACTAAATACTTTTTTCCCCCACTGTATTTCAACTTTGCATTCCTCTCCTAAAGCACTATTGTGTGAGTCACCAATCAAGGATGACGTTAGAGAGGAAAAGGTTGCCAGACAAGTTTACAACTAGTCTACAGCTAGATACACAGAACCAACAAGGTGTTGGTAATCTAATCGAATCCAATGTGGGTCTACACCACAGGACCTGCCTCTGCTCTTGGCTCTACCCACCCACAGATGTGGTTGATAACAGTGAGTGAGAGGTCAGGAAGCCATAACGTCCAGCTCCGATTTAGAATCACAGACAGCTATTGTTATCATATTTTATAAGAACATGTTTAATTATTATAAATAATCAATCATCATACAGTAATATATGGCATGGTGCTGTATCCTCTTAGCTGTTTCTGTTCACAACTCTAATGTCACCCTCCTAGTGAGCAGTACTGTCTCCATAACACTGTCTCAGAGCAATTCTAATATCACCCTCCTAGTGAGCAGTAACTGTTTCAATAACTCTGTCTCAGAGTAAACACCCTTGTGTCTGTGAGAGGTGTACACAACATCCTAACAGAACTCATTGACAAATGTAAAAAATTATGCTCCATTGAGATGAAAGGGCACCAATATATTTTGTGTGCATTTGTCACATAGTTCTTTTTAATGACGGTGTGGGATACAGTACATCAAATGCAGTTCTGAAGAAATCCACCTGCTAAAATCTGAAAGGTCAAAGTCTGCATCTTCATTGATGTTGACAGCAATGCTTTCACAATCCAATACCATTTTTAGATCATTTTAGCATGAGACTTCCGTTTTTTTGTTCAATTTTTGTCCTTACTAAGACTGTTTTGGACAATGTAATCTACAGGGTCAGTATGTCCAGTACGGTTCCTGTAGCAGCATGGTGCTCTGGTCAGAATGTTTACTAAATAGAAACCAGAGCCGGCGGTGACCTATAACCTCGTGAATGTCTATATTGATTAATGAAAACAGTGGTGAACTTCGCTGTGGAAACTTACCATACAGCAGAACATTCCAGAAAGTCCTAACAGCCATTTTGAGATGGATGCAGACCCTTCTAAGGGGAAAATGCAGTATCAAAATAGTAAACAACATAGTCTGCAATCCAAAAGGAAAGGAAGGAGGAGATTTCATAAAGAAGTGGACACCATTTCCTCCTGAAGTGACAATCACATTCAGCATAGTCGTATTTATCATGTCAAACAGTCTGTCAGCTATCACCCTCAGTAGCAACAACTTTGACCGATTGGCACGTTGACACTGCAACTGTGTATTAATATATAACTTTTCTCAACATTCCTGAAACATTGTTGAGCCACTGCCAAGCTTTGTTAAACCTTTTGTAGTTTGATTTACAACTGACACGGACAATATATGGAGTTTCACAGAGAAACGTTCAACTTTTAAACACAAACAAAAGTTACAAGGAAGTTGATTTGATGCCAGCTTTCAGTTCATCGAAGAAGCAAACATTTATCTATACGATCATACAAGAGTTTTAAAAAGCATGTTTCCATTTCCTTGTGTAACACACTACCAAGAGGTAAGAACTCACCAGCAGACTGAAGCCTTTACAAATTATATTCCTCCCGTGTGGTGACTGTTATACTCAGATCAGACTGGCAGACAGAGAATGATCTTTGGTGAGCTACTTCTACTATGAATGAGCCACACCCCTCTCTTCCCCTCTCCTCTCCTCTCCTCTCCTCTCCTCTCCTCTCCTCTCCTCTCCTCTCCTCTCCTCTCCTCTCCTCTCCTCTCCTAACCGCAACCTGGCTTTCGAAGCTACAGCCCCAAATGATTTTAGGTCAGCCTCAAATCTTTTGTGCTGCTGCAATGGTGTAAAAAAAGAATGATGGTCAACTGAATGCACTGCTTAGTTCATAAAGCTGTGGTTATGTCAAACTCCCGAAGTCATCCAACCATTATAATCAGGGTTGTAGTGCTGCCGGTGATCTTGCGTGACATAGCACCATTCTGAGAAATGGCAGAGCATCGCTCCGCTGTGCAGCACTACACCCCTGATTATACACAGGAAGTAAAAACGTCCCAATTCTACCAGTGAAATGAAATTGCGCTCGTTCTAGCTTGTGGTTTGGAGAATTGGGATGTTCATGATAAAAACGTAATGTTGTTAATATAGTAATGAGAGATGGCGTATTGAATAGAAATCGGTACAAAACACCTCAAGATAAAAACATAATATTCAAAATCAGTAAGTTAGACTAAATATTAGCATTTCATATATTCGCAGTTAATATAATTCAATCTGGATAGTAACACAAAACAGATCATAAGGCTAGAGAAATATATCGACCAATATTACAACAACACGCAACACCCAAATATGACTGAAGACAAGCGTGGAGAGCCAATCCCCAAAAGGAAACTCGACTCATCGACTGATACAGATGATATAAGAACCGTCATTGTAAATAAGAATTTGTTCTTAACTGACTTGCCTAGTTAAATAAAGGTAAAAAAAATAATTATATATATATATATATATATATATATGCTTTTCACCACTGGGTATGGTAAGTGTGGAAAGCGACCTGTTGAAGTCGATAAATGACAAATTGGGCATATTAGAATTGGTCAGTAAAGACGTAAAATAGTTGAAAGCGAGTCTTCAAATGAGTGACGAAAAAGCTTTGGTAATGGAGAAAGAAACCAAAGAATTAAAAGTGACAGTCTCTAAAAAAGATGGGTGACAGAACTAAAAAAGGAGAACAACCTTCTGAGAGAAGCCTTACTAGACATCCAAACTAGATCGATGAGGGAAAATCTAGTACTTACGGGTATTCAGGAAAAGGAGGGAGAAATAACAGAGAATATTATGAAGGACTTCCTGCATACAGCGCTACAAATCTCACTCGAGGCTGTCGATAAAATACAACTCGAACGTGTACATCGTTTCGGGAAAAAGAGGACAGAAATATGAGCGCCCAATCGTTGCCAAATTTGCTTTCTTTAAGGATAAAGCTATGGTGAAAAGCCTAGGAAAAAGACTTGCTGGCACGAAAATAGGCATGAATGATCAGTTCCCGAGGGAGATTGTAGAAAGGCGCAAAGTTCTGTATCCAATCTTCAAGGAAAACAGATTAAAAGGGAAACGTGTTGCACTAGTGGTGGATAAACTATATATTGACAACCAAATGTTCTGAGACACAAAGACTACTCCATGGCTATTCTAAAAGTTGTAATAGAGGAGTCAAATATTGGAGCACCTGATACTAGCAATGATAGGGATTGTAATATTAAATAACATTTATAGTAAGTATAGTATTTTATAAAAGGATAAAACGATATAACAAGCAGAATAATACATCTTTAAATACAAATAATTAGAACATGGCTTTTTTGGCGGGAGGTTGTTGTTTTGGCGGATGGTTGTTGTGGTTGGTCCTGTGTTCTCTCTGGCGTCCTTTCCCCCTTGCGGCAGATGTGGATGCGGGTGCGTTTGCACGCTCGGCCCATTTCTTCCACAGTCAACCATGTGGTGTGCATTTTTGTGTTTGAAAAGGTGCGGCGTTAAGTGAGTGAGAGGGGAAATGGTTGCATATCCCAGAGCCGACCGGGGGTCTATGAGCAGGGGTAGTGAGAGAGAGCTTTCAATTTTGTGTAGATGAGGGATATACATTTTTAAATATACAGTGGGGAAAATAAGTATTTAGTCAGCCACCAATTGTGCAAGTTCTCCCACTTAAAAAGATGAGAGATGCCTGTAATTTTCATCATAGGTACACGTCAACTATGACAGACAAAATGAGGAAAAAAAATCCAGAAAATCACATTGTAGGATTTTTAATGAATTTATTTGCAAATTATGGTGGAAAATAAGTATTTGGTCAATAACAAAAGTTTCTCAATACTTTTTTATATATCCTTTGTTGGCAATGACACAGGTCAAACGTTTTCTGTAAGTCTTCACAAGGTTTTCACACACTGTTGCTGGTATTTTGGCCCATTCCTCCATGCAGATCTCCTCTAGAGCAGTGATGTTTTGCGGCTGTCGCTGGGCAACACGGACTTTCAACTCCCTCCAAAGATTTTCTATGGGGTTGAGATCTGGAGACTGGCTAGGCCACTCCAGGACCTTGAAATGCTTCTTATGAAGCCACTCCTTCAGTGTCCGGGCGGTGTGTTTGGGATCATTGTCATGCTGAAAGACCCAGCCACGTTTCATCTTCAATGCCCTTGCTGATGGAAGGAGGTTTTCACTCAAAATCTTACGATACATGGCCCCATTCATTCTTTCATTTACACGGATCAGTCGCCCTGGTCCCTTTGCAGAAAAACAGCCCCAAAGCATGACGTTTCCACCCCCATGCTTCACAGTAGGTATGGTGTTCTTTGGATGCAACTCAGCATTCTTTGTCCTCCAAACACGACGAGTTGAGTTTTTACCAAAAAGTTCTATTTTGGTTTCATCTGACCATATGACATTCTCCCAATCCTCTTCTGGATCATCCAAATGCACTCTAGCAAACTTCAGACGGGCCTGGACATGTAATGGCTTAAGCAGGGGGACACGTCTCGCACTGCAGGATTTGAGTCCCTGGCGGCGTAGTGTGTTACTGATGGTAGGCTTTGTTACTTTGGTCCCAGCTCTCTGCAGGTCATTCACTAGGTCCCCCCGTGTGGTTCTGAGATTTTTGCTCACCGTTCTTGTGATCATTTTGACCCCACGGGGTGAGATCTTGCATGGAGCCCCAGATCGAGGGAGATTATCAGTGGCCTTGTATGTCTTCCATTTCCTAATAATTGCTCCCACAGTTGATTTCTTCAAACCAAGCTGCTTACCTATTGCAGATTCAGTCTTCCCAGCCTGGTGCAGGTCTACAATTTTGTTTCTGGTGTCCTTTGACAGCTCTTTGGTCTTGGCCATAGTGGAGTTTGGAGTGTGACTGTTTGAGGTTGTGGACAGGTATCTTTATACTGATAACAAGTTCAAACAGGTGCCATTAATACAGGTAACGAGTGGAGGACAGAGGAGCCTCTTAAAGAAGAAGTTACAGGTCTGTGAGAGCCAGAAATCTTGCTTGTTTGTAGGTGACCAAATACTTATTTTCCACCATAATTTGCAAATAAATTCAGAAAAAATCCTACAATGTGATTTTCTGGAAAAAAAATTCTCAATTTGTTTGTCATAGTTGACGTGTACCTATGATGAAAATTACAGGCCTCTCTCATCTTTTTAAGTGGGAGAACTTGCACAATTGGTGGCTGACTAAATACCTTTTTCCCCCACTGTAGTATACATCTAATCTAATTTTTCATTGTCCTATCATGATGGAAAGATCCCTAACCCTATAACCTGGACACCCACCTGAGCGACCCATATACCAAAGAGAAGTTCCCATCTCGTTTATGGACCTGCTGTGAATATGCAGCCTAAACAGAGAAATAAATGCGGTCAGAGACGTACTTGAGCAGCACCGCCCCCTCAAGATTCTGAGCCTGCCTGGCAGGGTTGGTCCTACAAAGCCAGAGCCCCCTGATGGGAGAGCATAATATATAAGGAAATTCTCAAAGCTGCTAATGAGAACCTTGACGACCTTTTACCTAGCCGGTGGGGATTCCGGTGAGGTACGCCCACGCAGGTAGTGGCAGTGCTGGCAACACTGGCTGCAGTAACCCATGGGGAGGGGGTCACACTCGGACAATCAGAGAGGGGGTTTATCATTGTGGCCCAGGTGGCACAAAATAATCAAAGGTCTGACCGCATGGAGATGCTTGGGAAAATGGTTACAACAGGGGATCAGAGTGTTTGTGTCTAAGGTGAAGAGGGTGGATCTGATCTCCATCACCTAGGACTTGACATAGATTAAGTAGATTAGTCAAATCTCACATTGTTATCAATTTCTGCTCAATCTGCATGCTTTCTCAATCAGCTTTAACTGTACAGTGGGGAAAAAAAGTATTTAGTCAGCCACCAATTGTGCAAGTTCTCCCACTTAAAAAGATGAGAGAGGCCTGTAATTTTCATCATAGGTACACGTCAACTATGACAGACAAATTGAGAAAAGAAAATCCAGAAAATCACATTGTAGGATTTTTTATGAATTTATTTGCAAATTATGGTGGAAAATAAGTATTTGGTCACCTACAAACAAGCAAGATTTCTGGCTCTCACAGACCTGTAACTTCTTCTTTAAGAGGCTCCTCTGTCCTCCACTCGTTACCTGTATTAATGGCACCTGTTTGAACTTGTTATCAGTATAAAAGACACCTGTCCACAACCTCAAACAGTCACACTCCAAACTCCACTATGGCCAAGACCAAAGAGCTGTCAAAGGACACCAGAAACAAAATTGTAGACCTGCACCAGGCTGGGAAGACTGAATCTGCAATAGGTAAGCAGCTTGGTTTGAAGAAATCAACTGTGGGAGCAATTATTAGGAAATGGAAGACATACAAGACCACTGATAATCTCCCTCGATCTGGGGCTCCACGCAAGATCTCACCCCGTGGGGTCAAAATGATCACAAAAACGGTGAGCAAAATCCCAGAACCACACGGGGGGACCTAGTGAATGACCTGCAGAGAGCTGGGACCAAAGTAACAAAGCCTACCATCAGTAACACACTACGCCGCCAGGGACTCAAATCCTGCAGTGCGAGACGTGTCCCCCTGCTTAAGCCAGTACATGTCCAGGCCCGTCTGAAGTTTACTAGAGTGCATTTGGATGATCCAGAAGAGGATTGGGAGAATGTCATATGGTCAGATGAAACCAAAATATAACTTTTTGGTAAAAACTTAACTCGTCGTGTTTGGAGGACAAAGAATGCTGAGTTGCATCCAAAGAACACCATACCTACTGTGACGCATGGGGGGTGGAAACATCATGCTTTGGGGCTGTTTTTTCTGCAAAGGGACCAGGACGACTGATCCGTGTAAAGGAAAGAATGAATGGGGCCATGTATTGTGAGATTTTGAGTGAAAACCTCCTTCCATCAGCAAGGGCATTGAAGATGAAACGTGGCTGGGTCTTTCAGCATGACAATGATCCCAAACACACCGCCCGGGCAACGAAGGAGTGGCTTCGTAAGAAGCATTTCAAGGTCCTGGAGTGGCCTAGCCAGTCTCCAGATCTCAACCCCATAGAAAATCTTTGGAGGGAGTTGAAAGTCCGTGTTGCCCAGCGACAGCCCCAAAATATCACTGCTCTAGAGGAGATCTGCATGGAGGAATGGGCCAAAATACCAGCAACAGTGTGTGAAAACCTTGTGAAGACTTACAGAAAACGTTTGACCTGTGTCATTGCCAACAAAGGGTATATAACAAAGTATTGAGAAACTTTTGTTATTGACCAAATACTTACTTTCCACCATAATTTGCAAATAAATTCATAAAAAATCCTACAATGTGATTTTCTGGATTTTTTTTCCTCATTTTGTCTGTCATAGTTGACATGTACCTATGAAAATTACAGGCCTCTCTCATCTTTTTAAGTGGGAGAACTTGCACAATTGGTGGCTGACTAAATACTTTTTTTCCCCACTGTATATGGACACTCAATCATTACGGTATTTTTTATTGGTAAATTTACAAACATATATAATGATAAATAGACTTGAAACTTGTATCTCATTATGGTGTATGGTGAAATAAGTATAGCCAGTTATAATTGTAATGGCTTAGCTGATAATAACAAAAGAAGAACAATATTTACATGGCTCAAAGAGAAGGAATATAATATCTATTGTATACAGGAAACTCATTCAACAATTCGAGATGAAGTAGTGTGGAAAAAAGAATGGGGGGGAATATACTTCTCCCATGGGCAAAGAAATTCAAAAGGGGTGATGATATTAATTAATAGTATTTTCGATCCGAATGTGCAAATTGTCCAAATAGATACGCAAGGTAGATGGATTATTTTAAATATGTTATTGGACCATAAACAGATATGGCTCATTAACCTTTACGGACCAAATAATGATGATCCACAATTCTTTGACAATATATATAATACATTATCAAGCCTGCAAGCAACTCAAGACAATATTATTATGGTGGGGGATTATAATACTGTTTTAAATAGCTCAATGGACCGTAAAGGAAATCACACCACAAACAATCACCCACATGCTCTTAAGGAAATTGTGAATGTCATGGATACATTATGTCACGATCGTCGGATACAGAGGACCAAGGCGCAGCGTTGAAGGCGAACATACTTTTATTATTTAGAATGAACACACGAACAAAAACAACAAACGATAACGTGACGTCCTCGGTTCTAACACAAACCTATACTGGAACAAGATCCCACAAACACTGTGGGAAACTGGCTGCCTAAGTATGGTTCCCAATCAGAGACAACAAGCAACAGCTGATACCCGTTGCCTCTGATTGAGAACCACACTGGCCAACATAGAAACGAAAGAGCTAGATCCAAACTAGAATAAACAAAGAAAACTCACACCCTGGCTCAACATACAAGCGTCCCCAGAGCCAGGGAGTGACAGTACCCCCCCCCAAAGGCGCGGACTCCGACCGCGCCAACCAAACACCACAGGGGAGGGACCGGCTGGGCACTCTGCCTTGGCGGCGGATCCGGCTCCGGGCATGATCCCCACTCCCTCTCTAACCCCCCAAAGTACCCCTGGTCCGGTCTGGCCCTGCTGGCCGGAGCTGGACTGAACACTGGTGGAGCGGATTGCTCTAGCTCCGGCGTGGAGCAGCTGACCGGTGCCGGACCAGGCACCGGTGGAACAGGCACGGGCTGTGCCGGACTGACGACGCACACCACTGGCTTGGCGTGGGGAGCAGGAATGGGCCGGACCGGGCTGACGACGCACACCACTGGCTTGGCGTGGGGAGCAGGAACGGCCTGTGCCGGACTGACGACGCACACCACTGGCTTGGCGTGGGGAGCAGGAATGGGCCGGACCGGGCTGACGACGCACACCACTGGCTTGGTGTGGGGAGCAGGAACGGGCCGAGCCGGGCTGACGAAGCGCACCACTGACTTGGTGCGGGGAGCAGGAACGGGCCGAGCCGGGCTGACAAAGCGCACCACTGACTTGGTGCGGGGAGCAGGAGCGGGCCGGTCCGGGCTGACGAAGCGCACCACTGACTTGGTGTGGGGAGCAGGAACGGGCCGAGCCGGGCTGACGAAGCGCACCACTGACTTGGTGCGGGGAGCAGGAACGGGCCGGACCGGGCTGACGACGCGCACCACAGACTTGGTGCGGGGAGCAGGAACAGGCCGGACCGGGCTGGCGACGCGCACCACAGACTTGGTGCGGGGAGCAGGAACGGGCCGAGCCGGGCTGACAAAGCGCACCACTGACTTGGTGCGGGGAGCAGGATCGGGCCAGTCCGGGCTGACGAAGCGCACCACTGACTTGGTGCGGGGAGCAGGAACAGGCCGAGCCGGGCTGACGAAGCGCACCACTGACTTGGTTCGGGGAGCAGGAACGGGCCGGACCGGGCTGACGACGCGCACCACAGACTTGGTGCGGGGAGCAGGAACAGGCCGGCTCGGGCTGGCGACGCGCACCACAGGCTCGGTGCGAGGGACAGGAACAAGCCGGACCGTACTGGGAACACACACCACTGGCCCTACGCGGGGATCAGGAACAGGCCGGACCGGACTGGCAACACAACCCAGTACCTCTCGCCGTGCCTCTACATCCTCCTTCCCCTTGGTGACCAGTGACTCCCGTAACCTGACGGCCTCCTGCTGCCCCGTCGTCCACGGCGTGAGCCCCCCCCTAAAAATGTTCTGGGCGTCTCTCCCTCCCGTGGGCCAGGTCTCCATGTCTCTCGCCAGACTCTCGGCCCTCTGCTTCCAAGTCCAGCCTCTCTCCTCCTCACACGGCTTGACCCAGTCGAGGAGGCAACGGAGATCCGCTAGAGATTCCCCTGGCGATGGCTCCTGGACACGCTGCTTGGTCCAGTTTTGGTGGGATCTTCTGTCACGATCGTCGGATACAGAGGACCAAGGCGCAGCGTTGAAGGCGAACATACGTTTATTATTTAGAATGAACACACAAACAAAAACAACAAACGATAACGTGACGTCCTCGGTTCTAACACAAACCTATACTGGAACAAGATCCCACAAACACTGTGGGAAACTGGCTGCCTAAGTATGGTTCCCAATCAGAGACAACAAGCTACAGCTGATACCCGTTGCCTCTGATTGAGAACCACACTGGCCAACATAGAAACGAAAGAGCTAGATCCAAACTAGAATAAACAAAGAAAACTCACACCCTGGCTCAACATACAAGCGTCCCCAGAGCCAGGGCGTGACACATTAGAACTAGTAGATATATGGAGGCTTAAATATCCTGATCTAGTGAGATATACATGGCGGAGACTGAATCAAGCTAGTCTTCTTGACTTCTTTCTTATCTCATTCTCGTTGGCACCAAAAGTAAAAAAAAGTGTTGATAGGGGACAGAATGCGGTCGGACCATCATATAATAGGCATATACATTACTCTTACTGAATTTCCACGTGGGCGAGGATATTGGAAATTTAATCAAAGCCTATTGGATGATAATTTATTTATAATTAGAACAAAGGAATTTATAACAGACTTTTTCCAACATAACATAGGTACAGCGAATCCCCTTATTGTATGGGACACCTTTAAATGTGACTTTAGAGGCCATGCAATTCAGTACTCATCTCGAAAACAAAAGCAATTTAGGTCAAAAGAGTTTATACTAAGAAAGGAAATAGAAAGTCTAACAGAACAGATAGATGGCAATAAAAACTGTAACATAGAGGCTCAGAATAAATTAGAGGAAAAACAAAAATAAATGGAGAAACTTATTCAAGAAAGATCAAGTGTAATATATTATAAAAATAAAGCAAACTGGATGGAATATGGGGAAAAATGCACAAAATTCTTTTTTAATCTTCAACATAGGAATGCTACCAAAAAGAACTTAATGAAACTGGTTACAATTGACGGAGTCACCCATAATTCACCAAATGATATTTTGAAGGAAGAAACAAAGTACTTTAAGCATATGTTTTCTTTTCAGTCGCCTCCATCTCCTCTAACTGAAGCTAATTGTAGAGATTTTTTTCTATTGATAATGTCAAATTAACAGCCACACAGAAAGACTCATGTGAAGGTGAAATTACAGAGGAGGAACTTCTGGATGCAATTAAAGACTTTAAGTCTGGGAAAACTCCAGGGTAGGATGGCATACCAGTCGAGGTATACCAAACCTTTTTGATATACTAAGAGGACCGTTATTAGCATGTTTTAACCACTCCTATGTAAATGGTAGATTATCTGACACTCAAGAAGAAGGTCTGATCTCATTATTACTGAAACAGGATACAAGTGGAAAATATAAAGATCCAGTCCATTTACAAAATTGGAGGCCCCTTACACTTCAGTGTTGTGATGCAAAAATCCTATCAAAATGTATAGCGCATAGAATTAAAAAGGTATTGTCGGATATTATTCATTCTAATCAGACAGGTTTTTTTACATGGAAGATACATTGGCAAGTATTGGAAACAATAGAACACTATGGAAAATATGGGAAACCAGGCCTGCTATTCATAGCAGACTTCGAAAAGGCATTTGATAAAGTTCGACTGGGGTTTATATATAAATGCCTGGAGCATTTCAATTTTGGAGAATCTCTTATAAAATGGGTCAAAATCATGTATAGTAACCCTAGGTGTAAAATAGTAAATAATGGCTATTTCTCAGAAAGTTTTAAACTGTCAAGAGGAGTGAAACAAGGTTGTCCACTATCGGCATATCCATTTATTGTGGCCATCGAGATGTTAGCTATTAAAATCAGATCCAATAATAATATCAGAGGATTAGAAATACAGGGCTTAAAAACAAAGGTGTCATTGTACGCTGATGATTCATGTTTTCTTTTAAATCCACAACTAGAATCCCTCCACAGCCTCATAGAGGATCTAGATACATTTTCTAACCTCTAACATTTTCTAACAAATGTACTATATTACGTATTGGATCACTAAAAAATACAATTTTTACATTACCATGTAGTTTACCAATAAAATGGTCTGATGGTGATGTGGATATACTCGGAATACATATCCCAAAGGAAATAAATGATCTCACTTCAATAAATTTTAATAGAAAGTTAGCAAAAATAGATAAGATTTTACTACCATGGAAAGGAAAATACCTGTCAATTTGTGGAAAATTCACCCTGATTAACTCTTTAGTATTATCCCAGTTTACCTATTTGCTTATGGTCTTGCCTACGCCTAGCGAACAGTTTTTTAAATTATATGAGAAAAAAATATTCAATTTTATTTGGAACGGCAAGCCAGACAAAATTAAAAGGGCATATTTACAGTGGGGAAAAAAAGTATTTAGTCAGCCACCAATTGTGCAAGTTATCCCACTTAAAAAGATGAGAGAGGCCTGTAATTTTCATCATAGGTACACGTCAACTATGACAGACAAATTGAGGAAAAAAAATCCAGAAAATCACATTGTAGGATTTTTTATGAATTTATTTGCAAATTATGGTGGAAAATAAGTATTTGGTCACCTACAAACAAGCAAGATTTCTGGCTCTCACAGACCTGTAACTTCTTCTTTAAGAGTCTCCTCTGTCCTCCACTCATTACCTGTATTAATGGCACCTGTTTGAACTTGTTATCAGTATAAAAGACACCTGTCCACAACCTCAAACAGTCACACTCCAAACTCCACTATGGCCAAGACCAAAGAGCTGTCAAAGGACACCAGAAACAAAATTGTAGACCTGCACCAGGCTGGGAAGACTGAATCTGCAATAGGTAAGCAGCTTGGTTTTAAGAAATCAACTGTGGGAGCAATTATTAGGAAATGGAAGACATACAAGACCACTGATAATCTCCATCGATCTGGGGCTCAACGCAAGATCTCACCCCGTGGGGTCAAAATGATCACAAGAACGGTGAGCAAAAATCCCAGAACCACACGGGGGGACCTAGTGAATGACCTGCAGAGAGCTGGGACCAAAGTAACAAAGCCTACCATCAGTAACACACTACGCCGCCAGGGACTCAAATCCTGCAGTGCCAGACGTGTCCCCCTGCTTAAGCCAGTACATGTCCAGGCCCGTCTGAAGTTTGCTAGAGTGCATTTGGATGATCCAGAAGAGGATTGGGAGAATGTCATATGGTCAGATGAAACCAAAATAGAACTTTTTGGTAAAAACTCAACTCGTCGTGTTTGGAGGACAAAGAATGCTGAGTTGCATCCAAAGAACACCATACCTATATAATGAATATGAATTCGGAGGACAGATATTATTAAATATTAAAGCATTAGACCTATCACTAAAAGATTCAGTCATACAAAAGTTATACTTAAATCCGAACTGGTTCTCAAGCAAATTAGTAAGATTGTCTCACCCAATGTTCAAGAAAGGCCTTTTTCCCTTTATTCAGATTACAACAACTAATTTGCAGTTATTTGAAAAGGAAATCATCTCCCAAATATCACTATTTCTAAAACAAGCCATAGAAAGTTGGTTGCAATTTCAATTTAATCCTCCAGAAACGACAGAACAAATAATGCAACAAATATTGTGGTTAAATTCAAATATACTAATTGACAAAAAAACTTACTTTTTTGACAGAATGTTTAAAAAAGGTATAATCTTCGTAAATGATATCATCGGTAGGACTGGTGGAGTTATGTCGCACATGCAGCTAACAAAAACATATGGAAATGTCTGCTCTACCCAAAATTACAACCAAATAATTGCAGCCTTACCGCAAAAGTGGAAGAGGAAAGTGGAAGGGGGAGAAAGTAAGGAACTTGTCTGTCGGCCTTGCATTAAAGAACATAATTGGTTAACGAAAACTGTGATAAATAAAAAAGTATATCAGTTTCACTTAAGGACCAAAGGATTGACAGCCGTCCCATATAGATTGCAAAATAGTTGGGAAGAGATCTTTGACGTACCGATCCCATGGCATAGTGTTTATGAACTGACACGCAAAACGACACCGGATTCAAAAATTAGAATCTTTCAATTTAAATTATTATATACAATTCTTGCTACCAATAGAATGTTATTTATTTGGGGGATACAATCTTCCCAGCTCTGCAGATTTTGCTGTGAAGAGACAGAATCATTAGATCATTTGTTTTGGTTCTGTCCATTTGTAGCTTGTTTTTGGACACAGGTCCAGGAATGGCTAAAGGATTGCAATATTTACCTGGAGCTAACCTTGCAGATAGCATTACTGGGTGATCTGAAAAGTCATAGTCAATCAATCAATAATATAATAATACTTTTAGCAAAAATGTTTATTTTTAATTCACAATCTGTAGAAGCAATGAGAATAGAAAGGTTCAGAACTTTTGTAAAACATCACAGTACGGTTGAAATATACAGGGGCAGTTAGAGTTAATTGACATGTTCTAATACCTTCATGTTTTCCTTTGGAGTTGTTTGACTGTGCGCAGTTCGTGTCAATAGGGAATGTGAGTATTCATTTGTGCATGTGTAAGTGTGTGTCTGCGTCTGCGTGTGTGTGTTATTTGTGTTTTTGTCTGGTGTGTGTGTCAGCTGGGGTTGATTCATTTCTAGAACTGCTCCTGTGACAATTATTTTGATTTATTTCCAGTAACCTTGTCTATCTCTCAGCCTCTAGTGTCTTTAGTTCCAGTAACCGTCTTCAGAGAAGGAGTAAACAAAACTTCCTTCCGTTAGCAGCAGTGGGTCTTTCTGTGGGTGTTTGTGGTTTTGTGTGTGTGTGTGTGTGCGTGACCATGTGCCTGGTGAGGTCATTCTGTCTGTCTGTGTGTGTGTGTGTGTGTGTGTGTGTGGGTGTGTGTGTGTGTTACTTAGAATATTAAATACCACCACAGTAAGACACACTTTGTCACATTTTGTTCCTGACAACTACCTCTTCATTTCCTACTACTGATGGGAGAGGGGAGGATGACGGTCCTTGAAAACATTTACCAACATTGACGTGCAGGAAAATGGAAAAAAACTGAAAGCAGAAGTTGTTTAGAAAATAGAAACTAAAATTAGGAAACCTGTCCTACAGTGGAAAAATAACAAATGTTTGTTTCTTATAAATTATGATAGACAACACACACACTAACCATTTGTCTCACACCAGTATTTGTCTAAGTGGATTACCCGTAACAAGTCCATAGATCCAGCTCCCTGCACACATGCCCTTGACAAACATTTTTCTAATGACCCTTTTGACCATATGTTTACCATTAGTAACTTACATGGACAAATATTTTAATTGTACCCACGATGAAAGTGACCATCAAGTCAGAAAATGACCTTTATCAAATCAAATTGTATCTGTCACATGAGCCGAATACAACCTTACTGTGAAATGCTTACTTAGAAGCCCTTATCCAACAATGCAGTTCAAGAAATATAGTTATTTTTTATTTATTTTTTATTTCACCTTTATTTAACCAGGTAAGCCAGTTGAGAACAAGTTCACATTTACAACTGCGACCTGGCCAAGATAAAGCAAAGCAGTGCGATAAAAACAACAACACAGAGTTACATATGGGGTAAACAAAACATAAAGTCAAAAATACAACAGACAATATATATACAGTGTGTGCGAATGTAGTAAATTATGGAGGTAAGGCAGTAAATAGGTCATAGTGCAAAATAGTTACAATTTCGTATTAACACTGGAGTGATAGATGTGCAAAAGATGATGTGCAAATAGAGATACTGGGGTGCAAATTAGCAAAATAAATAACAATATGGGGATGAGGTAGTTGGGTGGGCTAATTTCAGATGGGCTGTGTACAGGTGCAGTGATCGGTAAGCTGCTCTGACAACTGACGCCTAAAGTTAGTGAGGGAAATAAGAGTCTCCAGCTTCAGAGATTTTTGCAATTCGTTCCAGTCATTGGCAGCAGAGAACTGGAAGGAATGACGGCCAAAGGAGGTGTTGGCTTTGGGGATGACCAGTGAGATATACCTGCTGGAGCGCAGACTACGGGTGGGTGCTGCTATGGTGACCAGTGAGCTAAGATAAGACGGGGATTTGCCTAGCAGTGATTTATAGATGACCTGGAGCCAGTGGGTTTGGCGACGAATATGTAGTGAGGACCAGCCAACGAGAGCGTACAGGTCACAATGGTGGGTAGTATATGGGGCTTTGGTGACAAAACGGATGGCACTGTGATAGACTACATTCAATTTGCTGAGTAGAGTGTTGGAGGCTATTTTGTAAATGACATCGCCAAAGTCAAGGATCGGTAGCATAGTCAGTTTTACGAGGGCATGTTTGGCCGCATGAGTGAAGGAGGCTTTGTTGCGAAATAGGAAGCAGATTCTAGATCTAACTTTTGATTGGAGATGCTTAATGTGAGTCTGGAAGGAGAGTTTACAGTCTAACCAGACACCTAGGTATTTGTAGTTGTCCACATACTCTAGGTCAGACCCGCCGAGAGTAGTGAATCTAGTCGGGTGGGCGGGTGCAAGCAGCGTTCGGTTGAAGAGCATGCATTTAGTTTTACTAGTGTTTAAGAGCAGTTGGAGGCTATGGAAGGAGTGTTGTATGGCGTTGAAGCTCGTTTGGAGGTTTGTTAACACAGTGTTAAATGAAGGGTCAGATTTCCAGAAGCCAACTGATCTCTGTTAATTGTTGTTCTGTTTGTGTAAAAAGGGTCTTGGTAGTCATACTCTTCATTTCCATCTTTGAAAACATGCAGCACTTTGGGGGTTAAATCTTGCCACTAGATTTGTGCGTTGTTGTTTGAATTCAAGTTGCTGCCGCATTAGTATGCCAAGTATTTATATCAGTAGGCTATGCTACTACAATACTGTAATTATAATTGATTGGATTATTATAGTGCTTTTCCAGACAATCAAATAGATTTTTAATATAAGAGTGGAAACCCACCTTGGTCGTCCACTTTGGTGATGATACGGCAGATCATAATAATTATGTTTAGTTTGTTATTATTTGTTGTTAGTTGTTATTAGTCCCATCCTTCAACTCCATTCAACACCTCCCATCTATCTCTTAACACCATCCATATTGGATTTCTATTTGCCATATATTTTTCAACTGTACTGTGATGTTTTACAAAAGTTCTGAACCTTTCTATTCTCATTGTTTCTACAGATTGTAAATTGAAAATAATCATTTTTGCTAAAAGTATTATTATGTTATTGATTGATTGACTATGACTTTTCAGATCACCCAGTAATGCTATCTGCAGGGTTAGCTCCAGGTAAATATTGCAATCCTTTAGCCATTCCTGGACCTGTGTCCAAAAACAAGCTACAAATGGACAGTACCAAAACAAATTATCTAAAGATTCTGTCTCTTCGCAGCCAAATCTGCAGAGCTGGGAAGATTGTATCCCCCATATAAATAACATTCTATTGGTAGCAAGAATTTTATAAAATAATTTAAATTGAAAGATTCTAAGTTTTTTAATCCGGTGTCATTTTGCGTATCAGTTCATAAACACTATGCCATGGGATGGGTTCGTCTAAAATCTCTTCCCAACTATTTTGCAATCTATGCGGGACGGCTGTCAATCCTTTGGTCCTTAAATGACACTGATATACTTTTTTATTTATCACAGTTTTCCTTAACCAATTAAGTTATTTAATGCAGGGCCGACAGACAACAGCCATATGGGCTCGATTCTTAACAAAAGAGTTGAGATGGTGATGAAGGAGAAGGGCAACATCTTACGAGTTGCAACTCACTCTTTGTGATATAGTGACTTTTATTTGCTGCTGCTACTCTGTTCTTTATTTTACTCTAATTATGATCTATCCTGATGACTAGTCACTTTACCCTGCCTTCATGTACATATCTACCTCAAATACCTTATTATGATCTATCCTGATGCCTAGTCACTTTACCCTGCCTTCATGTACATATCTACCTCAAATACCTTATTATTATCTATCCTGATGTCTAGTCACTTTACCCTGCCTTCATGTACATATCTACCTCAAATACCTTATTATTATCTATCCTGATGCCTAGTCACTTTACCCTGCCTTCATGTACATATCTACCTCAAATACCTTATTATAATTTATCCTGATGCCTAGTCACTTTACCCTGCCTTCATGTACATACGGTATCTACCTCAAATACCTTGTCACTCCGCACATTGATCTGGTACTGGTACTCCCTGTATATAGCTGCACATTGATCTGGTACTGGTACTCCCTGTATATAGCTCCACATTGATCTGGTACTGGTACTCCCTGTATATAGCTCCACATTGATCTGGTACTGGTACTCCCTGTATATAGCTCCACATTGATCTGGTACTGGTCCCTCCTGTATTTACAGTGCCTTGCAAAAGTATTCACCCCCCTTGGCGTTTTTCCTATTTTGTTGCATTACAACCTGTAATATAAATTGACTTTATTTGGATTTCATGTAATGGACATACACAAAAAGTCAAAATTGGTGAAGTGGAATGAAAAAAATAACTTGTTTCAAAAAATTTCTAAAAAATAAATAACGGAAAAGTGGTGCGTGCATATATATTCACCCCCTTTGCTATGAAGCCCCTAAATAAGATCTGGTGCAACCAATTACCTTCAGAAGTCACATAATTAGTTAAATAAAGTCCATCTGTGTGCAATCTAAGTGTCACATGATCTCAGTATACATACACCTGTTCTGAAATGCCCCAGAGTCTGCAACACCACTAAGCAAGGGGCACCACCAAGCAAGTGGCACCATGAAGACCAAGGAGCTCTCCAAACAGGTCAGGGACAAAGTTGTGGAGAAGTACACATCAGGGTTGGTTTATAAAAAAAAATCAGAAACTTTGAACATCCCACGGAGCACCATTAAATCCATTATAAAAAAAATTGAAAGAATATGGCACCACAACAAACCTGCCAAGAGAGGGCCGCCCACCAAAACTCACGGACCAGGCAAGGAGGGCATTAATCAGAGAGGCAACAAAGACACAAAAGATAACCCTGAAGGAGCTGCAAAACTCCACAGTGGATATTGGAGTATCTGTCCACAGGACCACTTTAAGCCGTACACTCCACAGAGCTGGGCTTTACGGAAGAGTGGTCAGAAAAAAGCCATTGCTTAAAGAAAGAAATAAGCAAACACGTTTGGTGTTCGCCAAAAGGCATGTGGGAGACTCCCCAAACATATGGAAGAAGGTACTCTGGTCAGATGATACTAAAATTGAGCTTTTTGGCCAGCAAGGAAAACACTATGTCTGGCGCAAACCCAACACCTCTCATCACCCCGAGAACACCATCCCCACAGTGAAGCATGGTGGTGCAGCATCATGTTGTGGGGATGTTTTTCATCGGCAGGGAATGGGAAACTGGTCAGAATTGAAGGAATGATGGATGGCGCTAAATACAGGGAAATTCTTGAGGGAAATCTGTTTCAGTCTTCCAGAGATTTGAGACTGGGACGGAGGTTCACCTTCCAGCAGGACAATGACCCTAAGCATACTGCTAAAGCAACACTCAAATGGTTTAAGGGGAAACAATTAAATGTCTTGGATTGGCCTAGTCAAAGCCCAGACCTCAATCCAATTGAGAATCTGTGGTATGACTTAAAGATTGCTGTACACCATCAGAACCCATCCAACTGGAGCAGTTTTGCCTTGAAGAATGGACAAAAATCCCAGTGGCTAGATGTGCCAAGCTTATAGAGACATACCCCAAGAGACTTGCAGCTGTAATTGCTGCAAAAGGTTGCTCTACAAAGTATTGACTTTGGTGGCGGGGGTGAACAGTTATGCATGCTCAATTTTTCTGTTTTTTAGTCTCGTTTCTTGTTTGTTTCACAAAAAAAATATTTTGCATCTTCAAAGTGGTAGGCATGTTGTGTAAATCAAATGATACAAACCCCCCAGAAATCCATTTTAATTCCAGGTTGTAAGGCAACAATATAGGAACAATGCCAAGGGGGGTGAATACTTTTGCAAGCCACTGTCCCTCCTGTATTGCGCTCCATTCTTGTGTATTTTATTTTATTCCCCGTGTTTCTATTTTATTTTTTATTTTGTATGGATAACCTTTTATCAGACAGTGATGTAACGGAACAAAAAAAAAGGAAGTCTTGCTAAAATGATCTAAAAATGGTTTTGGATTGTGACAGCATTGCTGTTGACGTCAATGAAGATGTAGACTTTTTTTGGGGGCATTTACTGTACACCCCATCCTCATGAAAGAACTACACTGAGTATACAAAACATTAAGAACACCTGCTCTTTCCATGACATACAGTAGACTGACAAGGTGAATCCAGTTGAAAGCTATGATCCCTTATTGATGTCACTTGTTAAATCCACTTCAATCAGTGTAGATAAAGGGGAGGAGACAGGTTAAAGAAGGATTTTTAAGCCTTGAGACAATTGAGACATGGATTGTGTCTGTGTGCCATTCAGAGGGTGAATGGGCAAGACACAATATTTAAGTGCCTTTGAACGAGGTATGGTAGTAGGTGCCAGGCGCACCGTTCTGTGTCAAGAACTGCAACGCTGCTGGGTTTTTCACACTCAACAGTTTCCCGTGTGTATCAAGAATGGTCCAACTGTGGGAAGCATTGGAGTCAACATGGGCCAGCATCCCTGTGGAAAGCTTTCGACACCTTGTAGGGTCCATGCCCCGACGAATTGAGGCTGTTCTGAGGGCCAAAAGGGGTGCAACTCAATATTTAGGAAGGTGTTCCTAATGTTTGGTAAACTCTGTAAACTAACAATATACTGTTTAGGTCCTACTACTTTTTGGAAGAGTATGATTTGAACATGGATTAGTACAACCTATATAACACACACACAAACACACAGTGCAAATTCCTGTCATATAACCAACACCAATTATTTATTGAATATTGCAGCACCAGTCATAGGCTCAGCTCAAATGTTGAGACATCATCACATCATTGGGATTCTTGGGAAGTCCATCCTGTTGCCCTGCAGCCTGAATTCATCTGCACCTGTTGCCAACCTAGTGGCCCATGTCTTTTACTATGGAAAATAAAACAACATTTTGTATACTTATTGAGATCAGACAGATGACTTGTATTCTAATAGGATAGATCTGATAGGATAGATTACTTTCCTTTCGAACAAATCTACAAAACCGGTTCTCCAATGTTGATGTACACAAACACAGGAAGCAAGCCACTTCAACACAAGATCTGTTTTAGGTTCAGGTGTGTTGCTACTTATCCTCACTGTTTCACTTGGGGAGATGGAGATCTTATTGTATTTGTCATTAGTTAATTGTCAATTGTCAATTGTAATTGTCATTAGGTAATCAACTGTTACTTTAGGGTATGTGGAGTTTCCATAAGGGAGGTTCCAGCATCAGGTGAGTAGGAGAAAGTGAGCCGTTTCAGATGAGGAGGGGAGGGAGGATTTGCTTGTGAGAAGCAAACATATGGCTGATAGGCATTCTCATAGGAGATCACGGACAGGACATGGGGGGCAAACATGTCTATTATCAAGAGGAGGGAGAGACATCTCAGTGAAAGACTGTCTGGTAAGGTCAACCTTTATGCTCTCTGTGATCAGTGAGTTGATCAGCATGATACTGATCGTACTGATAGGAATGTGTTTTTTTCATGAAGTATCGTCCATGCAAGCAGATGGCAATGACCTATTTACAAAAGCAAAACCTGCTTTGTACTGCATTGCTCATAGCACGTTTTCTATAGTGTGACCTGACTAGCACCTTTGTGGTGGTAATAGACTGTATTAGAAACAGAAAGCTATGGCTCCGCAGACACGAATGTCTCACAGTGAGTCATGCATCACAGAGCAACAGTACAAAGATGACGACCAAGAAGTTATGGTGAAATACTACCACTAGCGTTGTGTTGAACTTGTTTGTTGGGATTTTGTAATACGGATGTGACGGAATGAATGACCCATGAACCAGATGTGTGTGACAGTATTTAGTAAGGTCCAAACTACTTTTCTGTTTAGTTTTCCATCCTGATATCCATCCTGATTTCCATCCGTTTTCTGCAGAGTGCAATGGCAAGCCTGATATTCATTAGTATTTTGTTGTTGTCTGGTAAGTTTCATTTTCTCCATTGTGCCGTTGTGGTTCTGTCCCTTGTGTCTGCCTAATCTGTCATTGTTTGAATGCAAGTTGCTTCCGCATTAGTATGCCAAGTATTTCTGTAGTATCAGTAGGCTATGATACTACAATACTGTAATTATAATTGATTGGATTATTATAGTGCTTTTCCAGACAATCAAATAGATTTTTAATATAAGAGTGGAAACCCACCTTGGTCGTCCACTTTGGTGATGATACGGCAGACATTTTGTGCCAGAAAGCTCACCATGCTATACCCAGGGCTGGCTATGGGCTCCATTCATTTTGTATGTTTTTTTATTTTGATTATTCTTTATTTTTGGTTTTCCCTTTATTACTTTCCAACCCCACCACCCCTTCCCTAATTGGAGTAAACTAGTGAACAATAACGCTTAGGCCTCTACTTCCAGCTTATACATACTAAATATATTTTATGGACACAGTCAATTTTACAATAATTATATTTAGTTTGTTATTATTTGTTGTTAGTTGTTATTAGTCCCATCCTTCAACTCCATTCAACACCTCCCATCTATCTCTTAACACCATCCATATTGGATTTCTATTTGCCATATATTTTTCAACTGTACTGTGATGTTTTACAAAAGTTCTGAACCTTTCTATTCTCATTGTTTCTACAGATTGTAAATTGAAAATAATCATTTTTGCTAAAAGTATTATTATGTTATTGATCGATTGACTATGACTTTTCAGATCACCCAGTAGTGCTATCTGCAGGGTTAGCTCCAGGTAAATATTGCAATCCTTTAGCCATTCCTGGACCTGTGTCCAAAAACAAGCTACAAATGGACAGTACCAAAACAAATGATCTAATGATTCTGTCTCTTCGCAGCCAAATCTGCAGAGCTGGGAAGATTGTATCCCCCATATAAATAACATTCTATTGGTAGCAAGAATTTTATATAATAATTTAAATTGAAAGTTTCTAAGTTTTTTAATCCGGTGTCATTTTGCGTATCAGTTCATAAACACTATGCCATGGGATCGGTTCGTCTAAAATCTCTTCCCAACTATTTTGCAATCTATATGGGACGGCTGTCAATCCTTTGGTCCTTAAATGACACTGATATACTTTTTTATTTATCACAGTTTTCCTCAACCAATAAGGTTATTTAATGCAGGGCCGACAGACAACAGCCATATGGGCTCGATTCTTAACAAAAGAGTTGAGATGGTGCTGAAGGAGAAGGGCAACATCTTACGAGTTGCAACTCACTCTTTGTGATTTGGTGACTTTTATTTGCTGCTGCTACTCTGTTCTTTATTTTACTCTTATTATGATCTATCCTGATGCCTAGTCACTTTACCCTGCCTTCATGTACATATCTACCTCAAATACCTTATTATTATCTATCCTGATGCCTAGTCACTTTACCCTGCCTTCATGTACATATCTACCTCAAATACCTTATTATGATCTATCCTGATGCCTAGTCACTTTACCCTGCCTTCATGTACATATCTACCTCAAATACCTTATTATGATCTATCCTGATGCCTAGTCACTTTACCCTGCCTTCATGTACATATCTACCTCAAATACCTTATTATGATCTATCCTGATGCCTAGTCACTTTACCCTGCCTTCATGTACATATCTACCTCAAATACCTTATTATGATCTATCCTGATGCCTAGTCACTTTACCCTGCCTTCATGTACATACGGTATCTACCTCAAATACCTTGTCACTCTGCACATTGATCTGGTACTGGTACTCCCTGTATATAGCTCCACATTGATCTGGTACTGGTACTCCCTGTATATAGCTCCACATTGATCTGGTACTGGCCCCTCCTGTATATACAGTGCCTTGCAAAAGTATTCACCCTCCTTGGCGTTTTTCCTATTTTGTTGCATCACAACCTGTAATATAAATATATTTTTATTTTAATTTCATGTAATGGACATACACAAAAAGTCAAAATTGGTGAAGTGCAATGAAAAAAATAACTTGTTTCAAAAAATTCTAAAAAATAAATAACGGAAAAGTGGTGCGTGCATATATATTCACCCCCTTTGCTATGAAGCCCCTAAATAAGATCTGGTGCAACCAATTACCTTCAGAAGTCACATAATTAGTTAAATAAAGTCCATCTGTGTGCAATCTAAGTGTCACATGATCTCAGTATACATACACCTGTTCTGAAAGGCCCCAGAGTCTGCAACACCACTAAGCAAGTGGCACCACCAAGCAAGTAGCACCATGAAGACCAAGGAGCTCTCCAAACAGGTCAGGGACAAAGTTGTGGAGAAGTACACATCAGGGTTGGGTTTTTAAAATAAATCAGAAACTTTGAACATCCCACGGAGCACCATTAAATCCATTATAAAAAAATGGAAAGAATATGGCACCACAACAAACCTGCCAAGAGATGGCCGCCCACCAAAACTCACGGACCAGGCAAGGAGGGCATTAATCAGAGAGGCAACAAAGACACCAAAGATAACCCTGAAGGAGCTGCAAAACTCCACAGTGGATATTGGAGTATCTGTCCACAGGACCACTTTAAGCCGTACACTCCACAGATCTGGGCTTTACGGAAGAGTGGCCAGAAAAAAGCCATTGCTTAAAGAAAGAAATAAGCAAACACGTTTGGTGTTCGCCATAAGGCATGTGGGAGACTCCCCAAACATATGGAAGAAGGTACTCTGGTCAGATGATACTAAAATTGAGCTTTTTGGCCATCAAGGAAAACACTATGTCTGGCGCAAACCAAGCACCTCTCATCACCCCGAGAACACCATCCCCACAGTGAAGCATGGTGGTGGCAGCATCATGCTGTAGGGATGTTTTTCATCGGCAGGGAATGGGAAACTGGTCAGAATTGAAGGAATGATGGATGGCGCTAAATACAGGGAAATTCTTGAGGGAAATCTGTTTCAGTCTTCCAGAGATTTGAGACTGGGACGGAGGTTCACCTTCCAGCAGGACAATGACCCTAAGCATACTGCTGAAGCAACACTCAAATTGTTTAAGGGGAAACAATTAAATGTCTTGGATTGGCCTAGTCAAAGCCCAGACCTCAATCCAATTGAGAATCTGTGGTATGACTTAAAGATTGCTGTACACCAGCGGAACCCATCCAACTTGAAGGAGCTGGAGCAGTTTTGCCTTGAAGAATGGACAAAAATCCCAGTGGCTAGATGTGCCAAGCTTATAGAGACATACCCCAAGAGACTTGCAGCTGTAATTGCTGCAGAAGGTGGCTCTACAAAGTATTGACTTTGGTGGCGGGGGTGAACAGTTATGCATGCTCAATTTTTCTGTTTTTTAGTCTCGTTTGTTGTTTGTTTCACAATAAAAATATTTTGCATCTTCAAAGTGGAAGGCATGTTGTGTAAATCAAATGATACAAACCCCCCAGAAATCCATTTTAATTCCAGGTTGTAAGGCAACAAAATAGGAAAAATGCCAAGGGGGGTGAATACTTTCGCATGCCACTGTCCCTCCTGTATTGCGCTCCATTCTTGTGTATTTTATTTTATTTCCCGTGTTACTATTTATTTTTTTATTTTGTATGGATAACCTTTTATCAGACAGTGATGTAACGGAACAAAAAAAAAGGAAGTCTTGCTAAAATGATCTAAAAATGGTTTTGGATTGCGACAGCATTGCTGTTGACGTCAATGAAGATGTAGACTTTTTTGGGGGCATTTACTGTACACCCCATCCTCATGAAATAACTACACTGAGTATACAAAACATTAAGAACACCTGCTCTTTCCATGACATACAGTAGACTGACAAGGTGAATCCAGGTGAAAGCTATGATCCCTTATTGATGTAACTTGTTAAATCCACTTCAATCAGTGTAGATAAAGGGGAGGAGACAGGTTAAAGAAGGATTTTTAAGCCTTGAGACAATTGAGACATGGATTGTGTCTGTGTGCCATTCAGAGGGTGAATGGGCAAGACAAAATATTTAAGTGCCTTTGAACGAGGTATGGTAGTAGGTGCCAGGCGCACCGTTCTGTGTCAAGAACTGCAACGCTGCTGGGTTTTTCACACTCAACAGTTTCCCGTGTGTATCAAGAATGGTCCAACTGTGGGAAGCATTGGAGTCAACATGGGCCAGCATCCCCGTGGAAAGCTTTCGACACCTTGTAGGGTCCATGCCCCGACGAATTGAGGCTGTTCTGAGGGCCAAAAGGGGTGCAACTCAATATTTAGGAAGGTGTTCCTAATGTTTGGTAAACTCTGTAAACTAACAATATACTGTTTAGGTCCTACTACTTTTTGGAAGAGTATGATTTGAACATGGATTAGTACAACCTATATAACACACACACACGCACACACACACACACACAGTGCAAATTCCTGTCATATAACCAACACCAATTATTTATTGAATATTGCAGCACCAGTCATAGGCTCAGCTCAAATGTTGAGACATCATCACATCATTGGGATTCTTGGGAAGTCCATCCTGTTGCCCTGCAGCCTGAATTCATCTGCACCTGTTGTCCCAGCAGGACAACCTAGTGGCCCATGTCTTTTACTATGGAAAAGAAAACAAAATTTTGTATACTTATTTAGATCAGACAGATGACTTGTATTCTAATAGGATAGATCAGACAGATGACTTGTATTCTAATAAAGTAGATCAGACAGATGCTTATAGAGAACCAAAGGAATGAGAACCAACATGCTTGGCATAGAAAGGAGGACCATCTCTGAGTCAGTCTTCAGTGCGGTAACATCCGGGTTAGAGATAGATGTAATGGGTTGATGGTGGCTGAAGGATGGGATTAAAAACAAACAAAAGATAACTATTGTAAAATACATTGTGTCCGTAAAATGTATATAGTATGTATAAGCTGGAAGTAGAAGCCTAAGTGTTGTTGTACAATAGTTTACTCCAATTAGGGGAGGGGTGGTAGGGTTAGGGGAAAATAATAAAGGAAAATATATTTAAAATATATGTATATATTTACAAAAAAAATATATGGGTGATTGGAAATGATGCAGACAATTACATTGATGGAAGCTACAATCTGTGGTAGTATAGCTGATCACAAATCCGGGTTAGTGCTCTAATTTATGCCATAATAAGCAGGTTGCATTGTGTTCATTATAAGTTGTTTCTCATTAAGCTATACTGAATACAATACATACAACTTCCCTGTGATGTAACACTGCTACTGTGCTGTCCGCATTCATTTTTATGACAGGAAGTTGTGACTGTCGAACAGTGACTCAAAAGAGAAGTGAGAGCATCGCAGAATGAAATGCATCCCAGACCAAGAAGTTGCTGTTAATATCTCATATATTACAGTGCAATATTATCACAAACGTCTTGTCATTTAATTGTTTAAAAAAGAACAGGAGAGCCGCACACTCTAGGAGCTCAGATGCAATAATTTAAACATCAACGTTTCCACAGCCAAGCTGTCTTCATTAAGGTATGGATAGCAGGCACCTCGCCTAACCAGATTGTCAATGTTTGTTATAATTTCATAATCACGGCTACAACAGCAGCATTATTCCTCCTGAACCCAGAACGTCTAATGAAAAAATAACACCCATTCAGAAGGAGTGTCACTTCCCGTCTGGCTTGTATCTGTTCTTTGTTTAGCTTGTGATGGGACAATATTCTAGGTTATTAATTTAGTTTATAATTACTCTCTTGTAGCGTGGAATGTCTACACTGGTATTCATATTTTTGCTGTTTGGTAAGTCTCCTCTACCTCAATATTTGTATTTCATTCATTGCTTTATAGAAGGAAAGGGTTTTAGCTTGTCTAAAGAGAAAGTTGTCACCTCGTGGTCACCTCGTGGCCATCGAATCATTGATTCAGACTCTCGGCTTGCACACACACCTTCCACACACACTTTCACACAGAAACTCAAGGCTCTGATAAATGAACGAATTAATCATAGATGTCAGATGAAAAATGCATTTGTGATTGGCATGTGGTTGTAGCATTGTTAGCATGTGGTTGTGATTGGCATGTGGTTGTAGCATTGTTAGCATGTGGTTGTGATTGGCATGTGGTTGTAGCATTGTTAGCATGTGGTTGTGATTTACATGTGGTTGTAGCATTGTTAGCATGTGGTTGTGATTTACATGTGGTTGTAGCATTGTTAGCATGCGTTAGCAAACAGTAAGGACGACAACAGTACAGTAGTCCTACATGCATACTGTTGGAATGGAGGTTATGTGTTGATAGCCATACCTGCATCCAGAGATATGTAGAGAAACATGAGATAAAACAAAGTGTTTATCGTAGAGTGAAGCCGATAACCGAACCTTAAGGCCTTGGTAGAACATGGGTGAAGTAGGCATTGTGGTGCTTATGTGAATTTCCTTTCTTTTCAGGCCTGCCTACATCTCACTTAAAATATTGTTTTGCTTTTTTATAGAAAATAATGAATAAGGATGATAAAGACTTTCCATATAAGACTTTTTGTATAAGTTGTAGGTTGGGAGCTTTTGTGAAAGAGCACAGTTAGAAAGATATGGCATACAGAAGCAAACCGGATGGACATCATGAAAATGATCGGAGAGGTTGAGAGTAGAAGAAGTTCAGGAGAAAAAACAAACAAAATATAATTTTTGTAAAATTGACTGTGTCCATAAAATGTATATAGTATGTATAAGCTGGAAGTAGAGGCCTAAGCATTGTTGTTCACTAGTTTACTCCAAGTAGGGAAAGGGTGGTGGGGTTGGAAAGTAATAAAGGGGAATATATATTTTTTAAAGGATATGTATGTGTATGTATATCCTCTTATCCAGAGCAACTTACAGGAGCAATTAGGGTTAAGTGCCTTGGACAGTTTTTTCACCTAGTCGGCGATTAGAACCAGCAACCTTACGGTTACTGGCACAACGCTCTTACCCACTAAGCTACCTGCTGCCCCTTCTACATTACTACGAGACAAAAGCATCGTCCTTCATTTCCTGGAACTAAAATAGAAGTTCAGATGAGTTATTTCTGCTTTTATGTAGTGGTGAAAAAAATCTGATGCTAGTATTATTTCGTATCGCTGAATGTTTTTAAAGAAATGAGGAATATGACCTCAGCTTTACCCTAAAGCGCTGTCATTATCGCCCATGCTCTAGTCTAGTAACTGTAAGGGCAGGGCAGGCCTAGTTATTACATTTACATTTTTGTCATTTAGCAGACACTCTTAGCCAGAGCGACTTGCAGGAGCAATTAGGGCTAAGTTCCTTGCTCAATGGCATTTCGGCAGATTTTTCGCCTAGTCGGCTCGGGGATTAGAACCAGCGACCTCGGGGATTAGAACCAGCGACCTCGGGGATTGGCCCAATGCTCATAACCCTTACGCTGTCATGGTGTTGTTCATTCTCTCGAAGATCTTTAAGATCTCTCAATCTGCGTAAACCAGATATTCAGAGCTATCTTTAACACGTTGGCCATTTGCATATAGTTTGATTCTTCTTTCCGTTTTGAGGGTCTAGGTCTGGTTACTGTAAAGCACATAATGACAAATGCTATTACAAAGCTGCGATTTAAGGTAAATTACTCAACCAAACATGTCATCAGAGAAATCAGAAAGTAGAAATGGGTGATGTCATGCACCTTCCCATCATCTTGGTAACCAAGTGCTGGAATTAAATGGTAACCAAGTGCTGCCAGATAAATGAACAACCCAGTTTCAAATGTTCTAATATAGCTTTTGGAAGAGAAAAGTTTCCTTAATTTTCCAGGAACATGTTTGTTTATGGGAATGTTCTGTGCTTTCTTAAGCTCTTTCAACCACTTCCTCTTATATTTTGTCATTTCCTTTGAGTGAGCAGCACATCATGTCATTCCTCCAGTGAAGCCTGCCGTCACAACAGCAATGTGACTTTTATAATTTGGGCCACTCTGTGGTTTTGAAGTACCATGTCAGATCTAGCATAAGCTATCCTGATTCTCTCAAGGGGTCAGGATGTGGGCATGGAGGAGCAGGATACTCTCAGGCTCCATGTGGGCCTGTGCTTGAGAACCCCTGATGACATTAAGGCAAAGTAGCAAACCCCTCACTGTTTTACACCACAAGCCAATTCAGCCATTTATAGACTTTCTTACACGCAAACCACACACATTCACTAACACAGTGACATGGGTTCATTATCTGTGTTGAATTCTGAGCTTTGTTTGTAACTTTGACATATTGGAATGTTTCAGCAACAGCTGCATCTGAGAATGAAGTCACTGGGATTATAGGAGAGTCTGTTCTCCTGGCCTGCGACCTGATTTCATCCACGGCCATCGACACAGCAAGACTCCGGTTCTATTGGCAAGATAAGTCCAATAAAGTGTTGTACTCGTTCAACAAAGGAGAAGAGAACCAACATCAGCACGTCCTTTACACAAAAAGGATTAAAGCCTTTGGGGCTGAGATGAGTTCTGGGAATATCTCTATCAAACTCAGCCAAGTAACACTTCAAGATAACCAGAACACCTACTTGGCTTTCGCTACACTGTTCGGCGAGAATGGTATCAGCGGGTCGGAAACAAGGTGCAACGCTACCCTACTTGTGGCAGGTATGGTTGAGTTAATAACACTGGAGGCTGAGAGGAGGAGGACTCATAATAATGGCTGGAATGGAACGGCATCAACCACATGGGCACCGTGTGTTTGGTGTGTTTGATACCGTTCCACGGCTGCCTGTGTGAGTTATTCACAGCACTAATTCTGTCACTTTCTAAAATCTTCTTCTCTTTGCTTTGTACACTTTCAGCACGGTTCCTGACACCCAGTGTGACTGTGAACGAAACAAATATGAATGTCACGTGTTCAACCCAGGGGGGATACCCAAAACCAACGGTCACATGGACCATCCATGATGTCCTGTGGGCTCAGAAGCGTACTCTGGACCCGCATGAAGTACAGACCAACTTTACACTTGATCCTGAAAGTGGACTGTACACCGTCTGGAGCCAAGTGAATTCCACAGAAAATCAGACGGTGACCTGCCATATCTTCAACCCCGTTCTGAAGGAGACTGTAAGCAACACAGCCGTCGTCGGTCTCAGTCAGAGCATTCACACAGACCCTACAGGTACATATTACAGGACGTGACGCCACCTCTCACTGCCTAATATTCATTAACTGAAAACTGAATCACTCATCTTGTCTTTTCCCCATAGGTGATGTTCAGGAAGGCTTGTCTGCCGGCCTTATTGGAGTCATTATTTCAATATTGATTACGTTTATCTTCGGGGTGATTTATTTTGTTTTCAAATACTGTAAGTTGCAATTTCAGATGTTTTATTTACTGTAATGAAATCAGATTCAGTACTGTATGAAGTTGTCTTAGTCTGTAATTACTCTGTCAGTGCCAAATCTAAGGATTTGATCTCCATTTACATTCAAATACAATATTATTTCAGATTTGAGGAGTGTTAGTATGTGAAAATCAATTGGCCCTGTGTACATTTCGTTCAGTAGTTAGATGGGCTGCAGTGTATTGTTAGTTATGACTAAAACACTGATCCATGTGGATCTGGTTAATTATGACTAAAACACTGATCCATGTTGATCTAGGTCATGGAGCCAGAGGTGGTGCAACAGGAGCCAGCCGTGTTGCCACAGGAGCCAGCGGTGTTGCCACAGGAGCCAGCGGTGTTGCCACAGGAGCCAGCCGTGTTGCCACAGGAGCCAGCGGTGTTGCCACAGGAGCCAGCCGTGTTGCCACAGGAGCCAGCCGTGTTGCCACAGGAGCCAGCCGTGTTGCCACAGGAGGTGATGAGGAGCTGAGCATTCTAATGGGTTCCACAACAAGCCAGCCTCAGGACAACGGTAGTGTTGATCAAGTTGATGGAGCCACGGTTACCAACGCTAACGGTGCTGCAGCAAACAGAGCTGAAGGTGTAACAGAACCAGTGGATGACACGGTAAACATGCAACTGGACTAAAGTAGTTTTGACACAGGTCTAAGCCTGAGCTAGATTCTAATGTTTTCCTTGTAATAACTATTAGAAAAGCTTTAGAACATCTACAGTAGAACATTTTCAAATACTTATTTCCAAACACACTATTTCAAACGCATGGGAGTCTTTTCAAAACACATTCCAAAAGTATGCAAATATTTTCATCCAAATGTGTTAGAAAATAATTGCAACACCCTAAATAGTATTTCAAATCATGTCTGATATTCATTGGACAAACCTGCCTTGTGGGATCCAAGACATCTGACGTTTAAAAATGTACTTTTGTTGTATATTTGACTTGAATTCATGAAGAACACTGAAGTTAAACGTTTTACCCAAAATAGGCCAGCCAGAGAGAGACCTGAACCTATGACGAGCCACCTCATTCTCTCTGCAATGCCTTTGTGTGTCAAGTTACTGTGGATGTTGTAAAGTTTATGCTTTGACTAAGGACTAAGGATTAGATTCAATCTGGACCTCGATGGACATTTGAAAGTAATTTCCGATTGAGTCCACATATGCAGCATTTACTGTGAATGCAGTCTCTGCCAAACAGACCTCACTGTGTCCAGAATTAGGGACAGCTGTTACAGAACTGTATCTAGGCCTACCTGATACTTTTATGAGTATATTTAAATAACATTTAGATACATTTGCATTCAGTGGCTCATGGATAGATGCAACGGCCCAAAGACACACCCAGTTTATATCGACTTGAAGATTAAAAATAGGTTTTATTTTGAACTTTAACAGAATTATCAGTAAAAAAAAAAAAAAATTATGAATAGTAACAGGTTAAGATATCTATTAAAGTTGTGTGAGTCAGCTGTAGGGGTGCCCATGTTGCTGGTGATCGGAAGGGTCCGGTGCGAGAGATGCAGGTTGAAGTGGCCAGAGTCTGAGTAGTGCAGAAGGTGTCGTATGCTGAGGCAGTGGAGAAAGTAGAGGAGGATGGGGTCAACGTTGAGGGATCCTGAGAGGATTCCCAGTGAGTAGTAGATTTATGATAGCACAGAGGGATTAGGCCAACGAGTGAGATATGCTTCAGTAAGGTTGGCTTCTTAGCGTTCATAACCGTGGTTATCAACTGTACCGCAGAAATGGAACGTAAATCACAGAAAATAGATGTTGTGGTGGCAGCTGCAGAGAAGTACCTGGGTGTACGAGATTACTGCAGAGGAGTTATATGATGTTTTCAGAATTGTATTGGTTGAAATAGTGGTACATTGGTGTAGCGTTGGTTGGTGTTGCAATTTTATTTTGATTTTTCCCTTTTTTATATCACAAATGTAATGTGATTGAACACGCACTACCACACAGTGGGTGGGTGACGGCATGCACAAACAAAATGTGCGGACGCCATGATACCAAAGAAGAAGAAGAGATCCAATCCAGTGACAGGCCCAAGTCTTCCACCCTGCAAAAAAACAGTTTCCAGGGCCTGGTAGATATTTAGCTGATATGCTGAAAGAGTCTGGGCACCACCCTTTTACCAAACCCACACATCCTGTACAGACTTGACACTCATTCTTCCTGCTCCTGCATCGGAAAACAAAATGGCGAAGAGTGATTTATCTCGGGAGCATTTGATCTGCTCTGTCTGTCTCGATGTCTTCTCCAAACCCGTCACTATTCCCTGTGGACACATCTTCTGCCAGGGATGTACAAAGACCTATTGGAACAAAGGGGAGTGCAGCTGCCCTCTGTGTACGAGAGAAAATGTATAATGAATCTGATTTGATTTGAACATGATGTTATATTAACTTTGTGCAAGTCTCTGGAGCAATACTTCCATGTAGTCTAAATGGATGTGCCAAAACCATTGGTTATATTTTTTTTATATATGCAGGTGCCGAAGTGATAATTACAATCGCCTCACCTGTGTGAGGGAGGTACATAGTGGTATTAAAAACATTAGTGAACCAATATTTGTTACAATATACATTCAATATATATATACTAATACACAGATCAGCAGAATGAACTCGATAAATAGCATTTAGATATCACGATGACACGTTTGTCACGGATTCAGCCGAGGCTGCTCCTCCTCCTTGCTCGGGCAGGCTTCGGCGTTCGTCGTCCCCGGAGTACTAGCTGCTGCCGATCGATGTTTCGGTGTTTGACTTGTTTGGTCTTTATTGTTTACACCTGTTTCCCATTATGTTGGATTGTATTGGATGAGTGGAAGACAGCATTCAGTACCACCTCGGGTCACTATCAGTACCTCGTCATGCCATACGGTTTAATGAATGCTCCTTCAGTCTTCCAATCATTTGTGGACGAGATTTTCCGGGATTTGCATGAACAGGGTGTAGTGGTGTATATTGATGACATTCTAATATACTCCGCTACATGAGCCGAGCATGTGTCCCTGGTGCGTCGGGTGCTGGGTAGACTGTTGGAGCATGACCTGTATGTGAAGGCGGCGAAATGTCTGTTCTTCCAGGAGTCCATCTCCTTCCTGGGACATCGGTTGTCCGCGTCAGGGGTGGAGATGGAGATTGACCGCGTTTCAGCCGTGCGTAATTGGCAGACTCCCACCACGTTTAAGGAGGTGCAGCGGTTTTGGGGTTTTGCCAATTACTACCGGAGGTTTATCCGGGGATTTGGACAGGTAGCAGCTCCCATCACCTCCCTGCTAAATGGGGGCCCGGTGCGTTTGCAGTGGTCGGCTGAGGCGGACAGGGCGTTTAGACATCTGAAGGACCTTTTCACCTCGGCTCCGGTGCTGGCACATCCGGATCCCTCTTTGGCGTTCCAAGTTGAGGTGGATGCGTCCGAGGCGGGGATCGGTGCTATACTGTCTCAGCGCTCGGGCACGCCTCCAAAACTCCACCCCTGTGCTTTCTATTCTAAGAAGCTCAGTCCGGCGGAACGCAATTATGACGTGGGGGACAGGGAGCTGCTAGCGGTGGTTCAAGCCCTGAAGGTGTGGAGGCATTGGCTTGAGGGGGCTAAACACCCTTTTCTCATTCTGACTGACCATCGTAACCTGGAGTACATCCGGGCAGCGAGGAGACTGAACCCTCGTCAGGCTAGGTGGGCCATGTTTCTTACCCGATTTGTATTTAAGCTCACTTATAGACCAGGGTCACAGAACGCTAAGGCAGACGCTAAGTCCCGACGATATGACACAGAGGAGAGGTCCATTGTGCCCACTCCCATACTTCCGGAGTCTTGTCTGGTGGCACCGGTAGTGTGGGAGGTCGATGCGGAAATCGAGCGGGCGTTACGTGCCGACCCTACTCCCCCAGAGTGTCCAGAGGGACGGAGGTACGTGCCGCTCGAGGTCCGTGATCGACTGATATATTGGGCTCACACGTCACCCTCCTCTGGTCATTCTGGTATTGGTCGGACAGTGCCGGTGTGCGCCCAGTGTAAGGCATCTAGACACCTGCCCAGGGGGATATTACAACCCCTACCCATTCCACAACGGCCGTGGTCCCACCTATCGGTGGATTTTGTCACGGACCTTCCCCCCTCCCAGGGGAATACCACGATCTTGGTCGTTGTGGATCGGTTTTGAATTGGTTTAGATTGAACGAGGTATGTTATAGGTTACAACTGCCCATTAATTACCACATTAACCCCTCGTTCCATGTGTCTCTCCTCAGGCAGGTGGTAGCTGGTCCACTCCAGGAGAATGAGATACGAGAGGCTCCTCCGCCCCCACTAGACATCGAGGGGGCTCCGGCGTACTCAGTCCGGTCCATTGTGGATCCGAGGCATCGGATGGGGGGTCTGCAGTATCTCGTGGAGTGGGAGGGGTACGGTCCGGAGGAACGGTGCTGGGTCCCTAGGAGGGACATCCTAGATCCCTCCCTGTTGAGGGATTTCCACCGGAGTCATCCGACTTGCCCTGCTCCGCGTCCTCCTGGCCGTCCCCGAGGCAGGGGTCGGCGCACGGCTGGAGCCGCGCGTCAAGGGGTGGGTACTGTCACGGATTCAGCCGAGGCTGCTCCTCCTCCTTGCTCGGGCAGGCTTCGGCGTTCGTCGTCCCCGGAGTACTAGCTGCTGCCGATCGGTGTTTGTCTTGTTTGGTCTTTATTGTTTACACCTGTTTCCCATTATGTTGGATTGTATTCCCTATATTACCCCCTGTCTCTCATTGGTTATTTTGTGTGTTATTGTTCGTTGTCATTCCGGCAGTTGCTTGTATGTACGGGGCTTTGGGTTTTCCTCCCTGTTTGGAGGTTTGTTGTTTTGAACGTTGATTTTACTGTGTTCAGTAAACTACGTTGCCAGCCGCTCTGTGTCCTGTGTTTGACTTCGCTAACCGCATACACGTCGCGTGACAATGTAGGAAATTAGAGAAATTGTGGTGCATTTAGTTACTTACTATTGCACAGTAAAGCCTACAAAAATAGATGCTTTGGGGTATAAAAAAATAGACATCTGGATAGAAAGATTGTTATTGAATGTAGAAAGATATACATATGCATCAGCATTCAAAATACAGCGCAGCCATATAATCTATAAAAAATGGTCTGAATGAGAAATCATCATTTAGACCTCGAAGGGTGCATGGTATTTAATCTACCAATCCAAAACATCTCTCACTGTGAGATCATTTTAGGGAGTTTACTACCTCTAATAGGTGTGACCTGTTCCAGGCCCACAATGCACAAAGAGGACGGTGGGCCGTGTTTGGCTTCTAAGTAGTGTTTTGCCATAGCATATTCAATGTCGCCATTAATCCTCCTGTAGCTCAGTTGGTAGAGCATGGTGCTTGCAACGCCAGGGTTGTGGGTTCGAGTCCCATGGGGGGCCAGTATGAAAAATGTATGCACTCACTAACTGTAAATCGCTCTGGATTAGACCATCTGCTAAATGACTAAAATGTAAGGATGATTATGTTAAGTATTCTTGACTGAATCAACAGATAAGACACTTATCTCCCTCACTAACTTTAAGCATCAGTTGTCAGAGCACCTTACCGATCACTGCACCTGTACACAGCCCATCTGAAATTAGCCCGCCCAACTACCTCATCCCTATATTGTTATTTATTTTGCTAATTTGTACCCCAGTATCTCTATTTGCACATCATCTCTTGCACATCTATCATTCCAGTGTTAATACTAATTGTAATTATTTTGCACTATAGCCTATTTTATTGCCTTACCTCCATAACTTGCTAAATTTGCACACACTGTATATTATATGTATTTCTGTTGTATTTTTGACTTTGTTTTGTTTTACCCCATATGTAACTCTGTGTTGTTGTTTTTATCGCACTGCTTTGCTTTATCTTGGCCAGGTCGCAGTTGTAAATGAGAACTTGTTCTCAACTGGTTTACCTGGTTAAATAAAGGTGAAATAAAAAATAAAATAAAAAAAGACCATCACCTTGGATTCCCAATTCTGTCGAGAGCCATATCTGGCTATCTCCTGACGGGACCAGTGCTAGCAACACAGACCCACACATCCGGCCCCACACCCTCCACCCAGACAGGCTCAAACATAGTAAAATGGTGAGGGGTACTCAAGGCTTGAGTAGCGGCTGCCACTTTTGGCAAGTGTACTTTCAGAATCTTCACACTGGATCATGGGAGGACTCATATTGTGAGGTCGGTGTGATTTACAAGGCAAATGCTGGAATAATGAAGGAGTGTTGGATCACACGGTTTTCCACCTCTCAGTCTACTATGCTCAGGTATGTTCAGGTGAGACAGTTCATAACGTAACCACCGGTAACAAGATTACTGGTAGCATTCATGTGTATTTAGACTATGACTCTGGAATCCATTCTATATAAAGTAGTGCATCAGGTAATTTAGTAATTCATATATACTCTTTCACCACCAAATTCAGTGAACCTCTGTACAGGGTGGACAAGGTCTGGAGGTGTTTCAGTCCAGGGTGGACAAGATCTGGAGTTGTTTCAGTCCAGGGTGGACAAGATCTGGAGTTGTTTCAGTCCAGGGTGGACAAGATCTGGAGTTGTTTCAGTCCAGGGTGGACAAGATCTGGAGGTGTTTCAGTCCAGGGTGGACAAGGTCTGGAGGTGTTTCAGTCCAGGGTGGACAAGGTCTGGAGGTGTTTCAGTCCAGGGTGGACAAGATCTGGAGGTGTTTCAGTCCAGGGTGGACAAGGTCTGGAGTTGTTTCAGTCCAGGGTGGACAAGGTCTGGAGTTGTTTCAGTCCAGGGTGGACAAGATCTGGAGTTGTTTCAGTCCAGGGTGGACAAGATCTGGAGTTGTTTCAGTCCAGGGTGGACAAGATCTGGAGGTGTTTCAGTCCAGGGTGGACAAGGTCTGGAGGTGTTTCAGTCCAGGGTGGACAAGGTCTGGAGGTGTTTCAGTCCAGGGTGGACAAGATCTGGAGGTGTTTCAGTCCAGGGTGGACAAGGTCTGGAGTTGTTTCAGTCCAGGGTGGACAAGGTCTGGAGTTGTTTCAGTCCAGGGTGGACAAGGTCTGGAGTTGTTTCAGTCCAGAGTGGATACGCCATCCCATCTGGTTTGGGCTTAATGGGACTATCATTTGTTTTTCAACAGGACAATGACCCAACACACCTCCAGGCTCTGTAAGGGCTATTTGACCAAGAAGGAGAGTGATGGAGTGCTGCATCAGATGACCTGGCCTCCACAATCCCCCGGCCCAATGGAGATGGTTTGGGATGAGTTGGACCGCAGAGTGAAGGAAAAGCAGCCAACAAGTGCTCAGCATATGTGGGAACTCCTTCAAGACTGTTGGAAAATCATTCCAGGTGAAGCTGGTTGAGAGAATGCCAAGAGTGTGCAAAGCTGTCATCAAGGCAAAGGGTGGCTATTTGAAGAATCTCAAATATAAAATACATTTTGATTTGTTTAACACTTTTTTTGGTTACTACAAGATTCCATATGTGTTAATTCACAGTTTTGATGTCTTCACTATAATTCTACAATGTAAAAAATAGTAAAAATAAAGAAAAACCCTTGAATAAGTAGGTGTGTCCAAACCTTTGACTGGTACTGTATAACAAAGGAATGATGGTATCAAAAAACTAGCAGAGAATTATTCAGGCATACAATGCCAAAATGGTGTGTATGGGTTTGAGAAATCCAGATGGTCTCAGATACAATACTCTCCTGAGTAATGATGAGCTTGGGTACTCATACACCAGTGAGGTCAGTCAGCCTCCGTTTCCTGTGTTTGAGGTACCGAAAAAAAAAAAATGCATACACCTGTGTCCCTTTGGTGTAACATATAGGCTACCAACCTTAACACACACTTCATGTCATACACTACTTCGATTCAATCCATCTTGCGTATTTCCGCGCTAGCGCAATTGAAATGTAAAAAATATCATTTCAGATTGAGCCGACAGGAGAGGAAGAAGAGAGAGCGCCGGAGTGTGTGTATGTTTGTGTGTGTGTGTGTGTGTGTGTGTGTGTTTGTTTGTGTGTGTGAGTGTGTGAGTGTGTGTGTGTGTGTGTGTGTGTGTGTGTGCGTGTGTGTGTGTGTGTTTGTTTTATGTGTGTGTGTGTGTGTGTGTGAGACCGGAATGTCATAGAGTGTAAGGTCCCATTAGGGATGTGCCGTGGGTGTGACGGGGATAGTATCTTTCAGGGGAGCGTGGGGTTAAGTCCGTGTTTATGAAACACAGTGGGAGAATGGGCTCCCATGCAACGCTGGCGCTCCGGCGGTATTTCATGTGTTTGGGGGCCGTCATGGCCTGCTAAGACTAACTGATGGGAACTAAAACCCTCAGCAAGGATTTGGCCTCTCTGCCAACGGAAAAGTACTCGATGCAGCAGCTTTGAAGGGATTTCTCTTCTTTCTTTCTTTGTTCAGGGGGAAAAGGGGGGAAGCGACATCAAGATGTAAGACAAACTGCCCAGAGCAAATGTGATGGAAACATGAGAGGTCAGTCAAACACAAATAACCACAACCGGGGATCTGCATCATGATCCTCGGGATCAGAGGAGACTAGGATCCATCCAGAAATATGACATTCAAGCTGTCACTAATACTAACACAGTTCATACAATTGAGCTATTTATTTCCCTTTCTCACCACAGGGGGGTAGAGTTTCCTTTAGGGGCCGTGCTACAGATCAACGTTACAGTAGATTATGTGGCTACATATTACTGAAAGAAACTGAAGATGACGAGTTGTTACATTCATATCCAACAAGTTGAATTGACTTGCCCATGTTGACTTTCATCTTTGACATACAATATATATATACAAAAGTATGTGGACACCCCTTCAAATGAGTGGATTCGGCTATTTCAGCCACACCCGTTGCTGACAGGTGTATAAAATCGAGCACACAGCCATGCAATCTCCATAGACAAACATTGGCAGTAGAATGGCCCGTACTGAAGAGCTCAGTGACTTTCAACGTGGCACCGTCACAGGATGCCACCTTTCCAACAAGTCAATTTGTCACGCTCTGGTTCCGGGACGTTGTTATTGAACCAGGGTGTGTTTGTATTGTTGGGTGTTGTGTGGGTTAGGTTGGGGATAGGGTGTGTTCGTTTTGTTGTGTGCTGTTTGGTTGGGGTGTCTAGGTGGTTGTCTTCCTTGTTTGTATTCATGTGACTCCCAATCGGAGGTAACGAGTGACAGCTGTCGGCTCGTTATCTCTGATTGGGAGCCATATTTAAACTGTGTGGTTTCACCTTGTATTTTGTGGGTTTTTGTTCCTTTCAGTCAGTGTTGCTGTTGGACTTCATTTGAGTCGTCTTTTGTTTTGGATACGTTATTTAATAAAGTCATGTTTCTTGGACACGCTGCGCCTTGGTCCGCTTCCTCTATTTACGACGACCGTGACAGAAAAACCCACCACAAAAAAGACCAAGCAGCGTGTCAAGCGGCAACAGGACCTACCTACACAGGATTTATGGACTCCCATAAAGGATTCATGGACATGGGAGGAGATTCTGGATGGTGAGGGGCCTTGGGATCAACCGGGAGAATATCGCCGTCCTCGTGAAGAGCGGGAGGCAGCTAAAGCCGAGAGGCGGCGATATGAGGAGGCAGCACGGAGGCAAGGCTGGAAGCCCGAGAGTATTACCCAAAAATTTCTTGGGGGGGGGCTAGAAGGGAGTGTGGCGAAGTCAGGTAGGAGACCTGCGCCTACTCCCTGGACTGACCGTGGAGAGCGAGAGTACGGGCAGACACCGTGTTACGCAGTAGAGCGCATGGTGTCTCCTGTACGCAGGCATAGCCCGGTTCGGTACATTCCGGCTCCACGTATCGGCCGGGCTAGACTGAGCATTGAGCCAGATGTCATGAGGCCGGCCCCACGCATCCGGTCACCAGTGCGTCTCCTCGGGCCGGCTTACATGGCACCAGCCTTACGCATGGTGTCCCCGGTTCGCCTACATAGCCCGGTGCGGGTTATTCCACCTCCCTGTACTGGTCAGGCGACGGGGAGCATACAACCAGGTAAGGTTGGTCAGGCTCAGTGCTCAAGGGAGCCAGTACGCCTGCACGGTCCGGTATTTCCGGCACCACCTCCTGTCTCCAGTCCAGTACCACCAGTGCCTGCACCACGCACTAAGCCTCCTGTGTGTTCCCCGAGTCCTGTGCGTCCTGTTCCTGCTTCCCGCACTAGCCCTGAGATGCGTGTCCTCAGCCCGGTACCTCCAGTTCCGGCACCACGCATCAGGCCTACGGTCGTCCCCAGGGCCAAGCATGCCCTGTTGCTTCTCCCGCACTAGCCCTGAGATGCGTGTCCTCAGCCCGGTACCTCCAGTTCCGGCACCACGCATCAGGCCTACGGTGCGTCCCCAGGGCCAAGCATGCCCTGTTGCTTCTCCCCGCACTAGCCCTGAGATGCGTGTCCTCAGCCCGGTACCTCCAGTTCCGGCACCACGCACCAGGCCTACGGTGCGCCTCAGACGGCCAGAGTCTGCCGTCTGCCCAACGGGGCCTGAACTGTCCGTCTGCCCAACGCCGTCTGAACTGCCCGTCTGCCCAACGGCGCCTGAACTGTCCGTCTGCCCAACGCCGTCTGAACTGCCCGTCTGCCCAACGGCGCCTGAACTGCCCGTCTGCCCAACGGGCGCCTGAACTGCCCGTCTGCCCTATGGCGCCTGAACTGCCCGTCTGCCAAGCGTTGCATAAGCCGCCCGTCTGTACTGAGCCTGCAAAGCCGCCCGTCTGCCATGAGCCTTCAGAGCCGTCCGCCAGACCGGGAGCCGCTAGAGCCTTCCGCCAGACAGGAGCCGCTAGAGCCTTTCGCCAGACAGGAGCAGCCAGAGCCTTCCGCCAGACAGGATCAGCCAGAGCCTTCCGCCAGACAGGATCAGCCAGAGCCTTCCGCCAGACAGGATCAGCCAGAGCCTTCCGCCAGACAGGATCAGCCAGAGCCTTCCGCCAGACAGGATCAGCCAGAGCCTTCCGCCAGACAGGATCAGCCAGAGCCGTCCCGCCAGACAGGATCAGCCAGAGCCTTCCGCCAGCCATGAGCAGCCAGATCCGTCAGCCAGCCATGAGCAGCCAGATCCGTCAGCCAGCCATGAGCAGCCAGATCCGTCAGCCAGCCATGAGCAGCCAGATCCGTCAGCCAGCCATGAGCCGTCCAGCCAGGATCCGCCAGAGCCGTCCAGCCAGGATCCGCCAGAGCCGTCCAGCCAGGATCCGCCAGAGCCGCCCAGCCCGGATCCGCCAGCCAGCCAGGATCCGCCAGAGCCAGCCAGCCAGGATCCGCCATTTAGTCAGGTACTGTCCCTTAGCCCCGGTGCTGCCCCTTAGTCCGGTGCTGCCCCTTAGCCCGGTGCTGCCCTTATCCCGGTGCTGCCCCTTATCCCGGTGCTGCCCCTTAGTCCGGTGCTGCCCCTTAGTCCGGTGTTGCCCCTTAGTCCAGGTGGGGGTTAGTTGGAGGGTGGTCATTGGGAGGAGGCTACTGAAGCAGGTTGTGACTGTGGTGGGGTGGGGATCACGACCGGGGCCAGAGCCGCCACCGTGGACAGACGCCCACCCAGACCCTCCCCTAGTCTCTATGTTGGTGCGCCCGGGGTTCGCACCTTTAGGGGGGGGGTACTGTCACGCTCTGGTTCCGGGACGTTGTTATTGAACCAGGGTGTGTTTGTATTGTTTGGTGTTGTGTGGGTTAGGTTGGGGATAGGGTGTGTTCGTTTTGTTGTGTGCTGTTTGGTTGGGGTGTCTAGGTGGTTGTCTTCCTTGTTTGTATTCATGTGACTCCCAATCGGAGGTAACGAGTGACAGCTGTCGGCTCGTTATCTCTGATTGGGAGCCATATTTAAACTGTGTGGTTTCACCTTGTATTTTGTGGGTTTTTGTTCCTTTCAGTCAGTGTTGCTGTTGGACTTCATTTGAGTCGTCTTTTGTTTTGGATACGTTATTTAATAAAGTCATGTTTCTTGGACACGCTGCGCCTTGGTCCGCTTCCTCTATTTACGACGACCGTGACACAATTCATCAAATTTCTGCCCTGCTAGAGCTGCCCCGGGGCCAATTGTAAGTGCTGTTATTGTGAAGTGGAAACGTATAGGAGCAACAACGGCTCAGCCGCGAAGTGGTAGGCCACAAAAGCTCACAGAACGGGACCGCCGAGTGCTGAAGCGCGTAGCGTGTAAAAATCGTCTGTCCCCCGGCGTCAACTGGGAACTCCATATTAATGCCCATGATTTTGTAATGAGATGTTCGACACATCCTTTTGGTCATGTATTATATCTAAGTTGTATTTGAAAGATCTTCCTTTCTGTCCCATATACTTTTTTTTCTCTCCATATACTCACATTGTGATATTATCAATTCTCTTAGTGTGTGTATTTTGAGGTCCCCCCCTACTTGTACAACCTTTGCCCCCCGACATGTTAAAATGCACCCAGGGCGCGAGGGCATGGCCTAAGGGTGTGGTCTGCCCCACCATCCTTTACCCCCAGACCTCTGGGGCCCCCCTGTCCCCCGGTTCCCATGTCTCTGGTGGGATTAATCCCTGAACCACAGGTGTGGTAATCCCAAACAGAACGGCCCCGCTGAAAACAGGGACTGACAGCGACGGGGCCCCAATCCGCTTTGATCACAGGGCCAACAGCTGCGCTGCGCTTTAATCCACAAGCCAAGCCTGTACCAGCACAAAGAGACAGTATGGGGAATGTGAGCACACTCATCATGTAGGGTGGTGGACTGGGGTGTGGGGGTAGTATTTGTCTGATTCATGATTCACTTGAAAACATGTTTTACTTAACCTTTATTCAACAGGGAGTCAAGCTGAGATCAAGGTCTCTTTTACAGATGAGCCATGTAATTACAACAATATACACATCAATACAATACGAAAAGCACAACAGAGATACAAAAAAACTGTCAAAGAAAACAAACACATTCTTCAGTAAAAAGGTTCTCAATCAGCTGTCTAAATTGCCCTAGAGGCACCAAATTATATAACATTTGAGAGTTTTTGAGATTATTCCACAAGTAAGGTGCAAAAAAAACGAATAGCAGATTAACCTAATTCAGGTGGAAGGGATCTCCTGAGTCAGCCATCCCTGAGACCGGGTCTGGTAGCTCGTATGTCTGTAGGTTAACAGTGAAATAAGATACGGCGGAAGTTTGTGCAAGGGGCTTTATAAACTAAAAGAGTGCAATGCATTGATCTACAAGACTTCAGAGGGACAGCCTACACTCTTCGAAAAAAAAAAGTGCTATCTAGAACCTTAAAGGGTTCTTCGGCTGTCCCCACAGGAGAACCCTTTGAAGAACCCTTTTTGATTGCAGGTAGAACCCTTTTGGTTCCAAGTAGAACCCTTTATGGTTCCATGTAGAACCCTTTCTACAGAGGGTTCTACATGGAACCCAAAAAGCTTTTACCTGGAACCAAAAAGGGTTATTCAAAGGGTTCTCCCGTGGGGACAGCCGAAGAACCCTTTTGGAACGTTTTTTTTCTAAGAGTGTACTTTCTGATACAGAATGCAGTAATGTGTACTGAACCTATTGTCGTAATAAAGCATAGTGAGCAATGATCAACTGCGTCCAACGGCTTCAATAGAGTGGCAGCTGTATTCATATAGAAAACATCACCGTAATCTATAACCGGTATGAATGTTGACTGAATGATTTGTTTTCTGCTATTTAAACGAAATGCATGGTCTATTCCTATAAAGGAAGCCCATTTTAATTCTTAACATCAATATGTTATGTTATGTGTGTGTGTTTGTGTGTGAGAGAGTTTGACCCCAGGCGGTGCTGAGCCTGGGATTGATGTGATAGAGTGATATGATAGAATATGATATGATATGATAACCAGGTGGCGAATCGCATCTCTGCATGTCTGGCAGACATATCAGTATGGATGACGGATCACCACCTCAAGCTGAACCCTGGCAAGACGGAGCTGCTCTTCCTCCCGGGGAAGGACTGCCCGTTCCATGATCTCGCCATCACGGTTGACAACTCCGCTGTGTCCTCCTCCCAGAGTGCGAAGAGCCTTGGCGTGACCCTGGACAACACCCTGTCGTTCTCCGCCAACATCAAGGCGGTGACCCGCTCCTGCAGGTTCATGCTCTACAACATTCGGAGAGTGCGACCCTGCCTTACACAGGAAGCGGCGCAGGTCCTGGTCCAGGCACTTGTCATCTCCCGTCTGGACTACTGCAACTCGCTGTTGGCTGGGCTCCCTGCCTGTGCCATTAAACCCCTACAACTCATCCAGAATGCCGCAGCCCGTCTGGTGTTCAACCTTCCCAAGTTCTCTCACGTCACCCCGCTCCTCCGCACACTCCACTGGCTTCCAGTTGAAGCTCGCATCCGCTACAAGACCATGGTGCTTGCCTATGGAGCAGTGAGGGGAACGGCACCTCTGTACCTTCAGGCTCTGATCAGTCCCTACACCCAAACGAGGACATTGCGTTCATCCACCTCTGGCCTGCTGGCTCCCCTTCCTCTGCGGAAGCATAGCTCCCGCTCAGCCCAGTCAAAACTGTTCGCTGCTCTGGCACCCCAATGGTGGAACAAGCTCCCTCACGACGCCAGGACAGCGGAGTCACTCACCACCTTCCGGAGACATTTGAAACCCCACCTCTTTAAGGAATACCTGGGATAGGATAAAGTATTCCTTCTAACCCCCCCAAATTGTAAAGTGGTTATCCCACTGGCTATAGGGGTGAACGCACCAATTTGTGAGTCGCTCTGGCTAAGAGCGTCTGCTAAATGACGTTAATGTGCCCTTGAGCAAGGCACTTAACCCTAATTGCTCCTGTAAGTCGCTCTGGTTAAGAGCGTCTGCTAAATGACTAAAATGTAAAATGTAAATAGAATGATATGATAGAGTGATATGATAGAGTGATATGATAGAAAGATATGATAGCGTGATATGATAGAGTGATATGATAGAGTGATATGATAGAGTGATATGATAGTGAGAGTTGTGTCAGTCAATAGGCCTGTGACATAACTGGAACCAATGACCATACCCTCCTGTCATGGTGTGTTTGACAAAGACACAATACTTCCTGATAACAATTGGTGTGTGTGTACGAGAGCCTTGAAAATCCAAGTAAAGAAGTTGCCTCAATGTCCAGTAGATGGCAATACATCCCATACAATCCTAGTGTCCTCCCTAGACAGCCACAGCACATACAATCCCAGTGTCCTCCATAGATACAATCCCCTTGTCCTCACTAGACAGCCACAGCCAATACAATCCCCTTGTCCTCACTAGACAGCCACAGCCAATACAATCCCCTTGTCCTCACTAGACAGCCACAGCCAATACAATCCCCTTGTCCTCACTAGACAGCCACAGCCAATACAATCCCCTTGTCCTCACTAGACAGCCACAGCCAATACAATCCCCTTGTCCTCACTAGACAGCCACAGCCAATACAATCCCCTTGTCCTCACTAGACAGCCACAGCCAATACAATCCCCTTGTCCTCCCTAGACAGCCACAGCCAATACAATCCCCTTGTCCTCCCTAGACAGCCACAGCCAATTCAATCCCCTTGTCCTCCCTAGACAGCCACAGCCAATACAATCCCCTTGTCCTCCCTAGACAGCCACAGCCAATACAATCCCCTTGTCCTCCCTAGACAGCCACAGCCAATTCAATCCCCTTGTCCTCCCTAGACAGCCACAGCCAATTCAATCCCCTTGTCCTCCCTAGACAGCCACAGCTATCCAAATGCCACGTGTTTAGCACGTCAACCACTATGACTCACTTCAGCTGAAAATAACTAAGGTATTCCTGGACTCTGGTGTTTGTCTGAGGAACCATGCAGAGGACTAGTGGTGGAGATGAGGAGCCATGCAGAGGACTAGTGGTGGAGATGAGGAGCCATGCAGAGGACTAGTGGTGGAGATGAGGAGCCATGCAGAGGACTAGTGGTGGAGATGAGGAGCCATGTAGAGGACTAGTGGTGGAGATGAGGAGTCATGCAGAGGACTAGTGGTGGAGATGAGGAGCCATGCAGAGGACTAGTGGTGGAGATGAGGAGCCATGCAGTGGAGATGAGGAGCCAAGCAGTGGAGATGAGGAGCCAATCAGTGGAGATGAGGAGCCATGCAGTGGAGATGAGGAGCCATGCAGTGGAGATGAGGAGCCAAGCAGTGGAGATGAGGAGCCATGCAGTGGCGATAAGGAGCCATGCAGAGGACTAGTGGTGGAGATGAGACAGTGTTGACTGCCCTCCAGCACTGTAGTGTCTGGAAGCTCAGAGCTATGGGTCCAGTCTAGGGTTAGGGTCTAGGAGATCAGTATTAGGGGACCAGGCTAGGGTTAGGGTTTAGGAGATCAAAGCTAGGGATCCAGGCTAGGGAGGACCACTGCTCTCTGTGTTAATATACAGCTGCCCTGTCAACTTGAGTTTCACACACACACACACACACACACACACACACACACACATACAGTACACATGTGTTTCACATCAGTGAAAGCCACGGGTAAGAGCAGGGCAAGTTGAACAGGTGTGTTGATGTGTGTGAAACAACAACGAGTGAAACACACACACACATACAATCACACACACACACACACACACACACACACACACACACACACACACACACACACACACACACACACACACACACACACACACACACATAGACACAGACACAGACACACACACACACACACACACACACACACACACACACATAGACACACACACACACACACACACACACACACACACACAGACACAGACACAGACACTCACACACACACACAGACAGACACAGACACACACACACACGCACACACACACAGACAGACACACACACATAGACACGTAGACACACACACACACACACACACACACAGACACTCACACACACACACAGACAGACACAGACACACACACACACACACACACACACACAGACAGACACACACACATAGACACATAGACACACACACAGACACTCACACACACACACACAGACACACACACACACACACACACAGACACACACACACACACACACACACGCGCACACACACACACACACATACAATCACACACATAGACACAGACACAGACACTCACAGACACACACACAGACATACACACAGACACACACAGACACACACACACACACACAGACACACAGACACTGACACATAGACACACACACACACACACTTCAGATCCGCTCAGTTTAGACATGAGGTAGTTGATTAAAAAGGACTCAAGAGACACTCCGGGCTCTGTCCCTTATCAATAGTAGAACTAAACAACATGTCAATCCCCATAGAGCCAGTGGACAGGGACCTGATCAACTGGCTCTACCTCTCTGTGAATGGGGGGAAGATATTGACTGACAGGAGTTAGCTGAATGGGAAAGAGCTGCCTGGGTTAGCTGGGGTGAGCCGATACGTCTCTTCTCAGCCCATCACTAAACACTGTTAGACTGCGTCCCAAACGGCACCATATTCCTTATGTAGTGCACTCCTTTTGACCAGGGCCAATAGTGCACTGTATAGGGAATAGGGTGCCATTCGGGATTGCAAACTCTATAACCAGTGGCCCTGTGACAGGAGTCCACAGAGACAGAGAGGTCCCTCTGCTTCTCCGTGGGTCCCCTGTGTCACAAGGCCAAATTGATGGCACTGACCCCAACCCCCCCTCCCTCCCTCAAGGTTGAACTTTCACCCCTCCTTTACAAAGAAAGAAACACTTGAGGGAGAAGGTTTTTGTATGGCCGCTGTACAAACTAAGCTTGCTCCTGTGTTTGTTTGTGTGCCTGACACTTTCTCTCTTAAACCGCGGGTATAATAATCATACAATATGCTTTTATTGTGTATGGTGGTCCCTGGGATGGTGGAGTGTTTGACAGTATGTGAGTGTGTGTGTGTGTTTGTGTTTGTGTCTGTGTGTGTGTGGAGGGAAAGGGTGTGCGTTAGGGGGTTTACAGTTTTTTTTACGATTGCTTACACACTAAAATTAAACTTTTCCCACAATTAGCAAAAACCTTACACTCAAGGAGCAAAACACAAGGCTAGATTTGCACAACTGTAAGCACATTGTCAGCTTCACACTATTTGCAAAACATTACACACAGCGATTTGCAAAAACACTAAACACACTTGTATACATCAGACACAGAAGTATATCATGATGTCACTTCCTTGCAATTCCAAAGCACTGACTGTCAAATTACCACACCTATGAGCCAATCTGTTAAACACAGCCATCAGGTGCACAAACACATGATTGCTAAATTGTAGACACACCAATCAGGTTTAAGCACTATAAAAATGCAGCAGGTAGGTTCACCTGCCTTCAACCAAAATGGAGGGAGTCAGAAGAAGAGTGAGGGTGAGATGAGGAGTACACAGAGGAGGAGAAGGAGGTAGAGGAAGAGGCAGAGGCCGAGCCAGAGGTCGAGGAAGACCTGAAGCAGGAGGAGAATGTGCACAAAGAAGAAGAAACTTATCAAATTACATTCGTGCAACACTAGTGGACCATGTTGTGAACCACGGCTTGACGCTGAGGGAGGCTGGACTGAGAGAATCTTAGCAGATATACAGTGGCATCTGTCATAAGGACTTTTCGACAGGAAAACAGGTAAAAGAAGATCTGTCTACAGTTACAGTAATCAGCCGCTTATTGTATGCACCATATCAGCACTTGTGATACCCCTTCCTGTGACATTGTACAGTAAGTTACATGTATTATTCTCTACATAGGATTGAGGGTCGGGAACGACAAGGAGGAAGGGGGCCCATATTCACGCAAGAACAAGAGAGAGACATAATAAACATGGTTTTGGCCAATAATGCTATCAGGCTCAGATAACTAATAATAATAATAATAATATGCCATTTAGCAGACGCTTTTATCCAAAGCGACTTATAGTCATGCGTGCATACATTTTTGTGTATGGGTGGTCCCGGGGATTGAACCCACTACCTTGGCGTTACAAGCGCCGTGCTCTACCAGCTGAGCTACAGAGGACTACAAGCCAACATTATCGGTGACCATGCCATTTTCAATAATGTCCATCAGGTCTCTGAGTCAACACTGGCACGCATCCTGAAAAGACATCAGGTTCAAATGAAACAACTTTATCGAGTGCCTTTTGAGCGGAATTCAGAGAGGGGTCAAACGGCTGCGGCACGAGTATGTGGAGGTTTGTATTGTTCACTTTAGCACTGTGATGTTGCATACTGCACACATTACTATTTTACATTGACTGTATACTAGACCTATCCTGAACTACACAATCTTGTCTTTCACTGTATTTCAGAGAGTTTTGCAGATGGATGCTGAGGAAATCCTGCATGAATTCATATATATTGATGAGGCAGGGTTCAACCTCACAAAAGCAAGAAGGAGAGGGAGAAATATAATTGGCCACAGTGCTATAATCAATGTCCCAGGGCAACGTGGGGGTCACATCACCCTTTGCGCTGCCATTTCACAGCATGGGGTTCTCCTCCGTCATGCCAAAATGGGCCCTTACAACACACCTCACATTCTCGCATTTTTGGACCGATTGCACCACGTCGTCACAGCAGGTAATGAAATGCACCAGATGCAATACACTGTCATCTGGGACAATGTGTCATTCCACCGCTCTGCTTTGGTCCAGAACTGGTTTCAACACCATCCACAGTTGAAAGTACTATACCTTCCACCATACTCTCCGTTTCTAAACCCTATCGAATAGTTTTTCTCTGCATGGCGGTGGAAGGTTTAAGATCTCCAGCCCCAGGCTCAGGTACCCCTCATTCTGGCCATGGAGGACGCCTGTGACCAAGTCGACGCCGCAGCTGTGCAAGGATGGATTCGACATTAAAGACGGTTCTTCCCGCGTTGTCTTGCTAATGAGGATATTGCTTGTGATGTTGATGAAATTCTCTGGCCAGATCCAGCTAGGCGAAGAGATAATGTATCGTATGTTTACTGTAGTATTTTCTGTACAATATTGTCCGTTTTTTTCAGATGATTTTTTATGTTTGTTGTTGTTGTTATTTACTGTAATTGTAACCTGTACTGGATACAGTATTTTACGTGTGTCTGTTGTTTGCTGAGCTAACAGTGTTATGCACACTACTGTAGTAGCATGAAAACTGGGACATGTTTTGTTGTGATTCTCCATGTTGACTGATTTGGGTATATGGAGAGAAATAAATGATATTTTCCTCAGTCTGCAGCATTGGTCTTGTGTAGTGTTTGTATAGTTGCACTTTCTCTGTGTACTTCATTTACAGTACTCTAATCACTGAGAATTAGACTTGCTAAATGTGTTTTAGGTTAGCAACAGCAGTGTGTAACTGGTTCAATATGAAATGTGTGTGTTTCGTATGGTAACAAAATATTGTTTTTATGAAGTCGTGTATAGTTTTGACAAAAGTGTTCCATTTTGCAAATGATCTGAAGTGTTGTGCTACTTTGGTGTAGGGTTGTGCTAATTGTGTGTAGTGTTTTCAAAATTGTGCTTAAACAATTGAAAAAAACTAAGATAGGGAATGGATGGTAGGAGAAGGACGTACCATTGTAAAGCGTGAAGTGGCCATTAGAGGGTTTAGAGAAGGGAAGTGTGTGAGAGTGTGAGAGTGAGAGTGTGTGTGTGTGAGTGAGAGTGTGAGAGTGTGTGTGAGTGTGAGTGTGAGTGTGAGAGTGAGAGTGTGTCTGAGAGAGACAAGGTTCTGCTGGTCTGTCACCCGCATGCAGAGGCTTTCCATGTGACAGTTGGGCAGACCGTGTGTGTGTGTGTGTGTGTGTGTGTGTGTGTGTGTGTGTGTGTGTGTGTGTGTGTGTGTGTGTGTGTGTGTGTGTGTGTGTGTGAAGCTGTAGTCATAGGGACGGATGTGTCACAGTGGAGAGGAGCTGAGAGCAGAGAGACACGTGATCCATGAGAAGAAAATAGGAAACTAATAGGAAACTATAAATAAAATGTACACAAAAATGTCCAACTAATTGTACTGTGCTGTGAAAATTAGTGTTGTCAAATGCCAGAATTTTAACGTCCATACCGATACCACGTTTAGCATCATGATACTCGATACCATCACTATACTCGATACTATCACGATACTCGATTCCAAAACGATACCAAAACGATATAACCAAAAAAGAAAGAAGCCGTATTAGCGAAAGTCACTTGATCCAGACATATAAACTCAGCTACTGCTCTGTTCAATTGTTGGGCATCTTTGGAGTTCAATATCATTACATCTGAACATTTTTATTTAATTTGTTTAGAGATAGCCATGTATGAATTAAATAATCAATTATACAGTCATTTGATGTTTACATTTTTAGTCATTTAGCAGACCCTCTTATCCAGAGCGACTTAAAGTTAGTGAGTGCATACATTTTATTTTTCATACTGGTCCCCCATGGGAAACGAACCCACAACCCTGGCGTTGCAAACGCCATGCTCTACCAACTGAGCTACACGGGACTAGATACCAGAATGTTAGGGGATACCAGAATACCTCCAAGATACCAGCACGTATTTTTTTTACCAATCTAACTACAAAACAATATAATGATATCCATTTATGTGAATGGTAAATCTCTATTGATAAACTGGGTAAATCAAGATGTAGCCTAGGTCTGTTCACAATACATGTGAATGGATATTATTCAATAAGAGTGTGTGCATGCATTGAGTTATTCAGCTTGTTTTTGCTGATATCATGGGGCTACAGATGACAAATAATCCCTTCCATTTAGGACTGATTTTATTGGCAATATTATTTTATTGTAGTGATTAACAACATTTGCATAGAATAAGCAATGCTTCTTTTATAAAAATGTGCATTGTCTCTTTAAGAAAGTAATGACGTCAGTTGTGAGGCAGACAGTGGCTGTGGGATCTGACTTTGTGGCTATGAAATCTAGTGGAAACCAGATGGGAGGTGAGGGAGATGAAGAAGTGAATCAATAATGTTTTTGGTGACGATCAGCTTTGTAATCAGCCAAATTTTGTGTTACGGTTAACAAATTATAGTGAATTCAGCTGTAAGCTAGCAAGGAAAGTTAGCCTACAATTAAAGGTAGAAGCTACCGGTATCGTCTTGCATTGTAAAAGTGTTCTAGCCTGTATGGACATTGTTTTGCGAATAGTAATGAACAGTTTCAACATTTTTACATGCCGTGTTGCATTATTCAAGTGCGTTAACTTCTGTGCAGCATGAGTGGAGCTAACAATGCTAACAATGCTAACAATGCTAACAATGCTAACAATGCTAACAATGCTAACAATGCTAGCAATGCTGCCAGACGGATATAGAAATGAATGAGTATGTGGAGCAGACACTTTGCTCTTCACACATTTTTTTATTTTTGTATCGAAAAAGTTGTGAAGTTTCAGTATACCGTGCAACACTAGTGGGATTAGACTCGTTGTAGAGGTAAGGGGGCTAACAGTGGACGTGGAGGGGGTGTAGCATGTTCAGTAACCTAAAGGGTTTTCCCAGGTGATACCAGAATACCTCCAAGATACCAGCACGTATCTGTGTGGGGCCTGTGTCATGTGACATCAGACGGTGGTTGACCCTGGGTTCAGGGTTCACAAGAAGCAGGCTTGGTGCCCACCGCTGGCTCTGTTGGGGACACATCTGTCTAAACACCAGCCCAGTTACTGTTACTGTTTGTGGTTGAAACCATGAATAACAAAGAGAGAACAACCACAGTTTACAGGCCCTTGTAAAGCTGGCTGGGGTACCATGTGTGTTTGTTGTGTGAAAGACAGAACGAAAGAAAGAGAGAGAGAGAGAGAGAGAGAGAGAGAGAGAGAGAGAGAGAGAGAGAGAGAGAGAGAGAGAGAGAGAGAGAGAGAGAAATTGAATTGAGAGAGAGAGAGAGAAAGAGAGAGAGAGATGCATGTGAATGTATGTGTTTCTGAAGAATGTAAAGGATTGTGTGTGTGTCTATTTATGTGTTTGTGTGGCAGACTAATGTGATGGGGCCAAGAGGTTGAGTAAAGTATTTGCTCAGACACTTTGTAGATGCAACAGGTGAAAGGGAAGGTAGGTGTGTCTCTACCTAACCAGGTGTGGGGAGGGAGGGTAACCCACGTAACCCACCCCTCCTCCTCTCTCCTTCTCTGACCCCGGCTGTGTGTGAGTGTGTGTGTGTGAGTGAGTGAGTGTGTGAGTGTGTGTGTGAGTGTGTGTGTGTGAGTGTGTGAGTGTGTGTGTGTGTGTGTGAGTGAGTGTGTGTGTGAGTGAGTGTGTGAGTGTGTGAGTGTGTGTGTGTGTGTGTGTGTGAGTGTGTGAGTGTGTGTGTGTGAGTGTGTGTGTGTGTGTGAGTGTGTGTGTGTGTGAGTGAGTGTGTGAGTGTGTGTGTGTGTGTGTGTGTGAGTGTGTGAGTGTGTGTGTGAGTGTGTGTGTGTGTGTGTGAGTGTGTGTGTGTGTGTGTGTGTGAGTGTGTGTGTGTGTGTGTGTGAGTGTGTGTGTGTGAGTGTGTGTGTGTGTGTGTGTGAGTGTGTGTGTGTGCATGACCATGTGTGTATGCATTTGCATTTTACAGCCTGCTGATGTAAATCCCAGGCTCAGCTGTTAAAGGAGCGGTGCTGTTTTATGAGCAGACACAGACAAGGGTGTGCAGCACGTAAAGCTATAATGTAAGACTTTAGAGAAATGTCACCTTTCAGACGACTCAGTGAGCGGTGCACTGACACACTGAGTTGTGTGTTCTGTTTACGGACAGGGACTACCACCTCGGTTGAAATAAATACCTACACAAGAGATTTAGCCATCAGAGTGCTGTTATTAGTAGATAGCTCAGAGGAATCCTGGGATTCTTCGGACTAAAAGGCCCAAGGTAGAAGAAAGAGAATATAGCTTCTGAATTTCAGAAATAATTTTTTAGCTACTGCGGTTTTATTTGTGTTATTGTCTAGAATAGAACAGAGTATTCAAAAAAAAAAAAGCACGTTGACAGTGGAGTGGACCACCATCATATAACTCTTATGTCAGTATTACAGCAATGATGAGAACATTTGGGAGCACAGTAGCCTGAGAGCGCACGCACACACACACGCACGCATGCGCGCACGCATGCGCGCACGCGCGCACACACACAGAGGTCAAGAGATCAATAAAACAAGGCCTTAGCGCGTTGCTCCTGCTGTGTACCCAGGATGTAGTAACACCAGTCAGGGTGAGGGGGCTGCCCTTTGCTGACCATGACCTGCACCCCAAAAATCTCACAGGACACAAAGTACGTGAAGATGGCTGGAGGGCCCCCCAAATGTCCTGAAACTAGAGAATTTTGAATTTTTCAAACACCTGAATAAACTTTTTCCTGCAATCTAGAGCCATAATCAGTATGCTTAGTTCTATGTAAAAAAATAATAAAAAAATAAATAAAATTCATTTGAAAGGAATGTAAGTCTTTGTAACAGTGACAGTAAAAGCAATGGTAACATTTGTAACAGTGAGAGTAAAAGCAATGGTAACATTTGTAACAGTGAGAGTAAAAGCAATGGTAACATTTGTAACAGTGGCAGTAAAAGCAATGGTAACATTTGTAACAGTGAGAGTAAAAGCAATGGTAACATTTGTAACAGTGGCAGTAAAATCAGTGGTAACATTTGTAGCAGTTTAACTATTCCCCTTTACACGTGCAGTAACACCTCATCTTACCCCTCTTAACGTTCTCTTAAAACACCCAGGGTCACCACCAGTGGGAGGGTCATCTCCACAAACACCCCGTCTCAGGGTTTGGTTGAATAACCATCCAAGTGGAACGTCAGCGACATAGGCCACAAGCGCTGTTGGCTCCAAGCGCACAGAGGACTGATAGCATTGTCTCTCTATTTATTGATTATTGATCCGGTTAGATATTCCTGTTGCGTTTCAGCCCTTCTGCTGTTTGAGAGTCACAACCTGCCATTGTGAAGATACGGAGGAGATTTGATATTACAAAGTATACCCTTTGAAGGAGAGACACAAACGTGGGATTTGATAAGCCCTGTACAAAACAGCCTTTCAAAAATCAATATGACATTTCTGTTGGAGATTTGGATTTAGAAGAACGGATATTGGCCTGTCAGGGATTACTAGCATGCATACGTCACACAGCATTACACAGGCGACCACAAATGTCATACGTTTTGAATGTTAAATGAAAACTCCATGACCAGAGTAACAACTCATACACAACATGTTGGTTAAGAGGAGGAGAGGAAGCTACCAGCAGACACACAGACACACAGACACACAGGTAGACAGACACACAGACACACAGGTAGACAGACACACAGACACACAGGTAGACATACACACAGACACACAGACACACAGGTAGACATACACACAGGTAGACAGACACACAGACACACAGACACACAGGTAGACAGACACACAGACACACAGGTAGACATACACACAGACACACAGACACACAGGTAGACAGACACACAGGTAGACAGACACACAGACACACAGACACACAGGTAGACAGACACACAGACACACAGGTAGACATACACACAGACACACAGACACACAGGTAGACAGACAGGCAGAGAAAGAGACAGACAGGCAGACAGTTAGGTAGACAGATAGACAGACGGATAGACAAGCATCTCAGGTTGACCTAACGTCAGCAGGGGAGAATATCCATGTGAACCCTTCATAGGCGTCTCTCACATGCCTGTGTGTTATTCCCCAACTCCTACAGAGCACAGGGGGATCCCACATTAAGCAGCAGCAGCCCACGGAAACAGGATATTGTGAGAGACCTTTTTGTGTTTGATTGGGGATGAAAAAGGGAAAACAAAACAATATTTCTCACTTACTTATGGTCCGATTTGATAACCAACTTTGTAAGGTGATTTGTTTTAGAATTTCATAACAAAGGTGTGTGTGTGCTCGCATGCACACGTGTGTGTGTGTGTGTGTGTGTGTGTGTGTGCGTGAGAGATGGTGACTCAGAGAGAGGGTGACTCAGGTTGGGGGTCAGGCTGGCCCGTGGCGCATGCTGAGGGTGTCTAGCCTGAGAACCAGACTGGACGGATTTATCACCACCTCACAAGACATCCGTGGGCCAACACAAATCCACAGAGAGGAGGGGGGGCTGACCGGACTGGCACTCCTCAGACCACAGGAGGGGTTCTATCAGGAAGGGGTGATTGTTGTATTTGGAATGTGTGTTTGACAGGCAGGCATGGGAATGTTAATGTATGGAGAGTGTAATCAGTGGCTTGGAAAGGACAATGGAAAATGGAGGAGGAGAAAAAAACTGGTCCGTTGTAAGGAAGTTAATGAAGCGGAAGTGGAACAGTATGGACTACATCTAACCATCACCCACCTCATGCCCATATCAATAAATCATTACCAATATATCTTCCATCCAGTGTCATCTGATGATAGTGGACACATAGCTCATCACACCTGAGCACCATTGAACAACAATTACAGAGTGCTTTACACCTGAGCACCATTAAACAATACATTACAGAGTGATTACAGAGGAAAACCCTCACTCGTAAAACATCCACTTTCATTACCTCTCTCTCTCTCTCTCTCTCTCTCTCCCAGTCTCTCTCTCTCTCTCTCTCTCTCTCTCTCTCTCTCTCCCTCCCTCTCTCTCTCGCTCTCTCTCTCTCTCTCTCTCTCTCTCTCTCTCTCTCTCTCTCTCTCTCTCTCTCTCTCTCTCTCTCTCTCTCTCTCTCTCTCTCTCTCTCTCTCTCTCTCTCTCTCCCTCCCTCCCAGTCTCTCTCTCTCTCTCTCTCTCTCTCTCTCTCTCTCTCTCTCTCTCTCTCTCTCTCTCTCTCTCTCTCTCTCTCTCTCTCCCTCCCTCCCAGTCTCTCTCTCTCTCTCTCTCTCTCTCTCTCTCTCTCTCTCTCTCTCTCTCTCTCTCTCTCTCTCTCTCTCTCTCTCTCTCTCTCTCTCTCTCTCTCCCTCTCCCTCCAAGGGGGTCCTATCGCTTCAGGAACGTGGTGGAGGAGGAGTCTCCTCTCTGGGGAGGAGTCTCCTGGCTGGGGTGGAGGCTCCTGTCTGGGGAGGAGGCTCCTGTCTGGTGAGGAGTCTCCTGTCTGGTGAGGAGTCTCCTGTCTGGTGAGGAGTCTCCTGTCTGGTGAGGAGTCTCCTGTCTGGTGAGGAGACTCCTATCTGGGGAGGAGGCTCATGTCTGGTGAGGAGTCTCCAGTTTGGGGAGGAGTCTCCTGTCTGGGAGGAATCTCCTGTATGGGGAGGAGTCTGCTGTCTGGTGAGGAGTCTCCTGTCTGGTGAGGAGTTCTGTCGGGTGAGGAGGCTCCTGTCTGGTGAGGAGTCTCCTGTCTGGTGAGGAGTCTCCTGTCTGGAGAGGAGTCTCCTCTTTATCTGTAGTTATGATGCAGTATTACACCATATATGTAGTTATGATACAGTATTACACCCCTCGTTCTCTCTCTTTCTCGACATCTCTCACTCTTTCTATGATAACTTCATAATTTCAAACCTCATCACTTTCTCCCGGCCCCTCTCTTCAAAACACTTTCTCCAATGGCCGTTTGATCAAAGCCAACGCTTCTCTCCCATCTCAGGTGTTCCAGGGACAAGAAATGTTTGCCACAACAGGAGTTTTATTTGGAGGCGTCCACGTTCTATAGGACGTCTCCACCCATGGGAAATGGCCCACAGACCGCCTCCGCCTCCGCCTCCGCCTCCGCCTCCGTCCACGTTAAACGCTCCACAGTACACCTCATTCCACGTTAAACGCTCCACAGTACACCTCATTCCACATTAAACGCTCCACAGTACACCTCATTCCACGTTAAACGCTCCACAGTACACCTCATTCCACGTTAAACGCTCCACAGTACACCTTATTCCACGTTAAACGCTCCACAGTACACCTCCGTCCACGTTAAACTCTCTCTAAACTCTCCACAGTACGCCCCCGCCTTCTATAAACACTCCACAGTACGCCCCTGCCTTCTCTAAACACTCCACAGTACGCCCCCGCCTTCTCTAAACTCTCCACAGTACGCCCCCGCCTTCTCTCCACAGTACGCCCCCGCCTTCTCTAAACACTCCACAGTACGCCTCCGCCTTCTCTAAACTCTCCACAGTACGCCCTCGCCTTCTCTCCACAGTACGCCCCCGCCTTCTCTAAACACTCCACAGTACGCCCCCGCCTTCTCTAAACTCTCCACAGTACGCCCTCGCCTTCTCTCCACAGCACGCCCCCGCCTTCTCTAAAGACTCCACAGTATGCCTCCGCCTTCTCTAAACACTCCACAGTACGCACTCGCCTTCTCTAAACACTACACAGTACGCCCCCGCCTTCTCTAAACTCTCCACAGTATGCCCCCGCCTTCTCTAAACCCTCCACAGTACGCCCCCGCCTTCTCTAAACACTCCACAGTACGCACTGGCCTTCTCTAAACACTCCACAGTACGCCCCCGCCTTCTCTAAACACTCCACAGTATGCCTCCGCCTTCTCTAAACACTCCACAGTACGCCCCCGCCTTCTCTAAACACTCCACAGTATGCCCTCGCCTTCTCTAAACACTCCACAGTATGCCTCCGCCCACGCTAAACACTCCACAGTATGCCTCCGCCTTCTCTAAACACTCCACAGTATGCCTCCGCCTTCTCTAAACACTCCACAGTATGCCTCCGCCTTCTCTAAACACTCCACAGTATGCCTCCGCCCACGCTAAACACTCCACAGTATGCCTCCGCCTTCTCTAAACACTCCACAGTATGCCTCCGCCCACGCTAAACACCCCACAGTATGCCTCCGCCCACCCTAAACACTCCACAGTATGCCTCCGCCCACGCTAAACACTCCACAGTATGCCTCCGCCTTCTCTAAACACTCCACAACAGGGAGAAGAGTTGTTCCTTATTATCATACATTATGGAATCCACCAGGGCCCCACTTATGGAATATAAGAAAGAGTTTTCAGCATTGAAGGGGTATAGGAAGAGTTTTCAGCATTGAAGGGGTATAGGAAGAGTTTTCAGCATTGAAGGGGTATAGGAAGAGTTTTCAGCATTGAAGAGGTATAGGAAGAGTTTTCAGCAGTGAAGGGGTATAGGAAGAGTTTTCAGCATTGAAGGGGTATAGGAAGAGTTTTCAGCATTGAAGAGGTATAGGAAGAGTTTTCAGCAGTGAAGGGGTATAGGAAGAGTTTTCAGCAGTGAAGGGGTATAGGAAGAGTTTTCAGCAGTGAAGGGGTATAGGAAGAGTTTTCAGCATTGAAGGGGTATAGGAAGAGTTTTCAGCAGTGAAGAGGTATAGGAAGAGTTTTCAGCATTGAAGGGGTATAGGAAGAGTTTTCAGCATTGAAGGGGTATAGGAAGAGTTTTCAGCAGTGAAGGGGTATAGGAAGAGTTTTCAGCATTGAAGGGGTATAGGAAGAGTTTTCAGCAGTGAAGGGGTATAGGAAGAGTTTTCAGCATTGAAGGGGTATAGGAAGAGTTTTCAGCATTGAAGGGGTATAGGAAGAGTTTTCAGCAGTGAAGAGGTATAGGAAGAGTTTTCAGCAGTGAAGAGGTATAGGAAGAGTTTTCAGCAGTGAAGGGGTATAGGAAGAGTTTTCAGCAGTGAAGGGGTATAGGAAGAGTTTTCAGCAGTGAAGAGGTATAGGAAGAGTTTTCAGCAGTGAAGAGGTATGGGAAGAGTTTTCAGCAGTGAAGGGGTATAGGAAGAGTTTTCAGCAGTGAAGGGGTATAGGAAGAGTTTTCAGCATTGAAGAGGTATAGGAAGAGTAGGAAACGAAGTTAAAGAGAAGATGCGTTCCTATATTGTCCTGGTATTTGTTTGAGGATTTAAGAGGTAGCTGAAAGGAAAACAAAAATAGATCAGAGGGACTGGGAGACAGTTTGCTAGTTAGACACCAACATGACCTCAGAGGAGCTGCTAGTGACAGAACCTCCACCGCCCCCAGGAACAAACAAAACACACTTTCAGGAATACATAGGCATCGTCTTGAACAACGTAGCTGTTGGTTCCCTACTGCAGCACACCTCTCCCTCTGTGTATGTGACTGTGTGTGTGTTTCTGTGTTAAAGTGTGTGTGTGTGCGTGTGTGTGTGTGTGTGTGTGTGTGTGTGTGTGTGTGTGTGTGTGTGTGTGTGTGTGTGTGTGTGTGTGTGAAAGTCTGTGTGTGTGTGTGTGTGTGGGGGCCTGTTTATTTACCTGTGGGGACCATGTGACCCGAGTGCATCGGCACTCTCAGGAAGTCCTCTGAGGCTAAAAAGAAGTCTGAAGCCTGCGTCTTCCGCCCCCAGGGACAGATTTAAAAAGAACCTGTAGGTCTAAGCCCTTAAATCTACTAAGCTAACATATGGCATTTTTTAAGATGGTCATAAAATATTTGATTTAGCCATTTCATATTGAACTATAGGACCCCTGCAGGAATAAAAAAACACCTATAGCCCATAGAAACATTGAATAACACTAATAAATGACTATAGCCCATAGAAACATGGAATAACACATTCATAAATGACTATAGCCCACATAAACATTGAATAACACATTCATAAATGACTATAGCCCTTAAAAACATTGAATAACACATTCAGAAACGAGTACAGCCAATGGAAACATTAAATAACACATTCATAAACGACTATAGCCCGTAGAAACATTGAATAACACATTCATAAATGACTATAGCCCGTAGAAACATTGAATAACACATTCATAAATGACTATAGCCCGTAGAAACATTGAATAACACATTAATTAATTACTATAGCCCATAGAAACATTGAATAACACATTCATTAATGACTATAGCCCATAGAAACATTGAATAACACATTCAGAAACGAGTACAGCCAATGGAAACATTGAATAACACATTCATAAACGACTATAGCCCGTAGAAACATTGAATAACACATTCATAAATGACTATAGCCCGTAGAAACATTGAATAATACATTCATAAATGACTATAGCCCGTAGAAACATTGAATAACACATTAATTAATTACTATAGCCCATAGAAACATTGAATAACACATTCATTAATGACTATAGCCCATAGAAACATTGAATAACACATTTATAAATGGAAAACCAGACAGTGAAATAATACATCAGAAGGAATAAGGTTTTTGAAGTGTCTGTCCTACTGCATATCTTGGAGATATAAGGAAACTTATTTGACCACTGTGCACTTTACACCATTTTTACAGCCCTGTACTGGGTTTCCCCTGAAGCTGATGTGCGTCGTAGAGCAGAACCTTCGTGTCGTGAGAGTCTTTCCACATTGGTGACATATTAGTGTGTAGCTGACAGGGTTTGGGTTTTATAGACGATTTCATTGTGATTCTCTTGTCCGGATCCTCTCAGAAAAAGGCAGCTTTCACAAGCCACATGTTATTGAATAGGCACAAACTATTATAACACCGGAAAGAGGGGATTGAGCTGCAGCCACTACAGCAAACAGTCCGACTCTAGCATAAACACACAGGGAGCTATTTAATGTTCAAGACGACGTCACTGTTTGACGCACGGGTGTGTCATTCGACTCTAGTTTTCTTTTAACCTGCAACACACACACACTAACACACACTAACACACACTAACACACACTAACACACACTAACACACACTCTCATCTGAATGGCACTGGAGTGAATAGCGGATGTTTTACGGTCTCCTGACCAACTGAGATATTTTGTGATTATCTTTGCGCTGATCCTAAAAAAATGTTTGTACACAACGTTTCCAATGACCGAAAAGAGCTTCAGAACAGCTATCAGTAACCTCAACTTGGACAAGGACTTCTACTTCAATGAGTCTGAGGCGAAAGACATATTGATTAGGAGAAAGGAGAAAACGGTGTGGGGGATACCTGACAAGACTACGTCGGAGACTGGATAATACTCTAGACCACCTTTACTCCACACCCAGAGACACATACAAAGCTCTCCCTCGCCCTCCATTTGGTAAATCTGACCATAACTCTATCCTCCTGATTTACAAGCAAAAACTCAAACAGGAAGTACCAGTGATGCCCTCAATACGGAAGTGGTCCGATAAAGCGAATGCTAAGCGACAGGACTGTTTCGCTAGCAGACTGGAATATGTTCCTGGATTTATCCGATGGCACTGGCTTCATTAATAAGTCCATTGACGACGTCGTCGCCACAGAGACCGTACGTACATATCCCAACCAGAATCCATGGATTACAGGAAACAACCGCACTGAGCTAAAGGCTAGAGCTGACGCGGGAGACTGATCCGGGCGCTTATAAGAAATCCCGCTGCACCCTCCGATTAACCATTAAACAGGCAAAGCATCAATACAGGACCAAGATCGAATCCTACTACACCGGCTCTGACCCTTGTCAGATGTGGCAGGGCTTGCAAGGGAAACCCAGCCGCGAGGTTTCCAGTGACGTGAATCTACCAGATGAGCTAAATACCTTCTATGTTCGCTTCAAGGCTAGTAACACTGAACTATGCATGAGAGCACCAGCTGTTCTGGATGACTGTGTGATCACACTCTCCGTAGCCAATGTGAGTAAGACCTTTAAACAGATTAACATTCACAAGGCCGCAGGGCCAGACAGATTACCAGGAATCGTACTCAGAGCATGCGCTGACACAGTCTGTAATACCTAAATGTTTCAAGCAGACCACCATAGTCCCTATGCCCAAGAATGCTAAGGTAACCTGTCTAAATGACTGTCACCCCGTAGCACTCACATCTGTAGCCATGGAATGCTTTGAAAGGCTGGTCATGGCTCACATCAACACCATCATCCCGGACACCCTGGACCCACTTCAATTCGCATTAGATCCACAGATGACACAATCTCTATTGCACTCCACACTGCCCTTTCCCACCTGGACAAGAGGAACACCTAAGTGAGAATGTTGTTCATTGGCTACAGGTCAACGTTCAACACCATAGTGCCCTCCAAACTCATCACTAAGCTAAGGATCTTGGACTTCTTGACGGGATGCCCCCAGGTAGTGAGGGTAGGTAACAACACATCTGCCACACTGACCCTCAACATGGGGGCCCCTCCTTTATTCCCTGTTCACCCACAACTGTGTTGTCGTGCACGACTCCAACACCATCATTATGTTTGCTGACGACACGATGGCGGTAGGCCTGGTCACCGACGACGACGAGACAGCCTATAGGGAGGGGGTCAGAGACCTGGCAGTGTGGTGCCAGGACAACAACCACTCCCTCAACGTCAGCAAGACATAGTAGCTGTTCAAGGACTACAGGAAACGGAGGGCCGAACACGACCCTATAAACATCGACCAGGCTGTCGTGGAGCAGGTTGAGAGCTTCAAGTTCCTCAGTGTCCACATCACTAAGGAATTATCATGGTCCACACACACCAAGACAGTCGTGAAGAGGGCACGACAACGCCTCTTCCCCCTCAGGAGGCTGAAAATATTTGGCATGGGCCCTCAGATCCTCAAAAAGTTATACAGCTGCACCATTGAGAGCATCTTGACTGGCTGCATCACCGCTTGGTATGGAAACTGCTTGCCATCCGACCGCAAGGCTCTACAGAGGGTAGTGTTTACGGCCAGGTACATCACTGGGGCCGAGCTCCCTGCCATCCAGGACCTCTATTCCAGACGGTGTCAGAGGAAGGCCCTGAAAATTGTCAAAGACTCCAGCCACCCAAGTCATTGACTGTTCTCTTTGCTACCGCACGGCAAACGGTACCGATGAACCAAGTCTGGAACCAACAGGACCCTGAACAGCTTCTACCCCCAAACCATAAGACTGCTAAATAGTTAGTTAAATAATTAACCAATAGCTACCCAGACTGCACTACTCTTTTGACTCATCACATGTGCTGTTGTTACTGTTGTCTAGTCACTTTATTTCTAGTTATATGTACATATCTACCTCAATTACCTCGTACCCCTGCACATCAACCCGGTACTGGTACCCTGTGTATAAACTGAGTGTACAAAACATTAAGAACACCTTCCTAATATTGAGTTGCACCCCTCAGAACAGCCTCAATTCGTCGGGGCATGGACTCTACAAGGTTTTCAAAGCGTTCCACAGGGATGCTGGCCCATGTTGACAATGTTGTGTCAAGTTGGCTGGATGTCCATTGGGTGGTGGACCATTATTGATACACACGGGGAAACTGTTGAGCGTGAAAAACCCAGTAGCGTTGCAGTTCTTGACATAAACCCCGGTTCAAAGGCACTTAAATATTTTTTCTTGCCCATTCACCCTCTGAATGGAACACACATACACAATCCATGTCTCAATTGTCTCAAGGCTTAGAAATCCTTCTTTAACCTGTCTCCTCCCCTTCATCTACAGTAAGTGGATTTAACAAGTGACATCAATAAGGGATCATAGCTTTCACCTGGATTAACCTGGTCTGTCTATGTCATGTTTTGTATTCTCAGTGTATAGCCAAGTTATCATTACTCATGTTATTCTTTTTAAATGTTTCTATTATTCCTGTATTTTCATGTCTGCGTTGTTGAGAAGGGCTCGTAAGCATTTCACTGTTAGTTAGTCTACACCTGTTGTTTACCAAGCATGTAACAAATAAAATGTTATATGACACTAACACACACTCGCCCCCGGCCCAGCTGCAATACACACACACACAGTTCAAACTGAGAAAGAAACAAGCAGATATGTTGGCCCTTGTTAACACAGGTGTGAATGTACATTTTGTGTGTGTGTGTGAGAGCGAGAGCGAGAGAGAGAGAGAGAGAGAGAGAGAGAGAGAGAGAGAGAGAGAGAGAGAGAGAGAGAGAGAGAGAGAGAGAGAGAGAGAGAGAGAGAGAGAGAGAGAGAGAGAGAGAGAGAGAGAGAGAGAGAGAGAGAGAGAGAGAGAGAGAGAGGATGAGAGAGAGGGAGAGAGAGAGGAGAGAGAGAGAGAGAGAGGAGAGAGAGAGAGAGAGAGAGAGAGAGAGAGAGAGAGAGAGAGAGAGAGAGAGAGAGAGAGAGAGAGAGAGAGAGAGAGAGAGAGAGAGAGAGAGAGAGACAGAGAGAGAGAGAGAGAGAGAGAGAGAGAGGGGGATGAGAGGGAGAGAGAGAGAGAGAGAGAGAGAGAGAGAGAGGGGAGAGAGAGAGAGAGAGAGAGAGAGAGAGAGGATGGGAGAGAGAGAGAGAGAGAGAGAGAGAGAGAGAGAGAGAGAGAGAGAGAGAGAGAGAGAGAGAGAGAGAGAGAGAGAGAGAGAGAGAGAGAGAGAGAGAGAGCGAGAGAGAGGGGATGAGAGAGAGAGAGAGAGAGAGAGAGGAGAGGAGCGAGAGCGAGAGAGAGAGAGAGAGAGAGAGAGAGAGAGAGAGAGAGAGAGAGAGAGAGAGCGAGAGAGAGAGAGAGAGAGAGCGAAGAGAGAGAGAGAGAGAGAGAGAGAGTGAGAGAGAGAGCGAGAGAGAGAGAGAGAGAACGAGAGAGCGAGAGAGAGAGAGCGAGAGAGGAGAGAGAGAGAGAGAGAGAGAGAGAGAGAGAGAGAGAGAGAGAGCGAGAGAGAGAGAGAGAGAGCGAGAGAGAGAGAGAGGAGAAGCGAGAGAGAGAGAGAGAGAGAGAGAGAGAGAGAGAGAGAGAGAGAGAGAGAGAGAGAGAGAGAGAGAGAGAGAGAGAGAGAGAGAGAGAGAGAGAGTAGAGGAGTGTTTGAGTGAGCAGGAATGATACCAGTGATGACCTGAGTGAATTTGTGGCCAATTATCTGTGTGGCCTGGGGAACAGGAGAGCAGGTGTGTTTGTTGGGAGGGGTGGGAGTGAGAGTGAGAAAGACCAGAGGCCATGATAACATCTAACAGGTTCACAGGACTGAAGAGCCTGGGATAATGTCACTGTATCTCTGTCTGATAGCACTGGGAACAGGACTGACCAGAGGATCGAGAGAAAACACAGAAATGACTAAAAGTGCGTGTGTGCGTGCGTGCTTGTGTATGTCGTAAATACGGGACTGCAACTGGATTAATGCGTCATTCGTCATAATATTTGTGCAGCTGTTATATTGTTTAGCACAACAATATAAAAGATAACAGTTATTATTATCTTAATAATCATATTCCTTTACAGTGCCATTGAATTGACCTGCTATGAACTCATATAATGGGAATGGAAGTATTGAAATAAGTGGACTCAACTGTGCCACAGCATGTTAATGCTGAATACATCACAATGGACAAAATATGCTGTCTCACTGTTGTGTTTTGAAGGCTATTCAATTTGAGAGCTTATCTTTATGGATGTGTATTTACACTGCGGACAAGAAGCCGGCTCTCTGTCAATTCAGAATTGTTTCCAACCCTAAACGTTTATATAAAAAAACTAATCCTGGCATAAACAACGTCAATTTCACTGTTTCTATTCCTCAGACACAAATGCCAGGGAAAGAAATGTAACTTTTCTGTGCATCAAAGAGGCCAGAGTTGGCTCTGAAAGGGACATTTGCTGCCATAACTAAAACCATTAGCTGAATACACACAGCGGTCACGCCCACAGCCACCATGGCATTAATGAATAAGATGTTTTTTGTGTGTCCTGTCAGTCCTCTTCTCCTTTCCCACACCTGTCAGTTAGTCCTGTTAGTTAGCACAAGACCATTTTCACACGACAGCCCTCCGTGTTGACGTTCACATGGCAAATTAAAGCACAATAACACAATTAAAGTGCAACAACAAGGGCCAGTATTTTCCCCCGCCTCTCCTTTCCTCAGCAATTAAAGAGAACATGTTCTGACTCCCTCCCTCTCTCTCTCCTCCTCTCTTCCCCTGATGGTCACACATATACACCACAAATTGAGAGAGAAAGCAAACCTCTTCCTCCACTCTCCCTCCTTCCTTCACCCCTCAACCCCTATGTTTCCACCCAGTCCAGGCCTCATCCCTCCCTAATCCTCCACCCAGTCCAGGCCTCACCCCTCCCTAATCCTCCACCCAGGCCAGGCCTCATCCCTCCCTAATCCTCCACCCAGGCCAGGCCTCATCCCTCCCTAATCCTCCACCCAGGCCTCATCCCTCCCTAATCCTCCACCCAGTCCAGGCCTCATCCCTCCCTAATCCTCCACCCAGGCCTCATCCCTCCCTAATCCTCCACCCAGGCCAGGCCTCATCCCTCCCTAATCCTCCACCCAGTCCAGGCCTCACCCCTCCCTAATCCTCCACCCAGTCCAGGCCTCACCCCTCCCTAATCCTCCACCCAGGCCTCATCCCTCCCTAATCCTCCACCCAGGCCAGGCCTCATCCCTCCCTAATCCTCCACCCAGGCCAGGCCTCATCCCTCCCTAATCCTCCACCCAGGCCTCATCCCTCCCTAATCCTCCACCCAGGCCAGGCCTCATCCCTCCCTAATCCTCCACCCAGGCCTCATCCCTCCCTAATCCTCCACCCAGGCCAGGCCTCATCCCTCCCTAATCCTCCACCCAGGCCAGGCCTCATCCCTCCCTAATCCTCCACCCAGGCCTCATCCCTCCCTAATAAGAGGGAGAGGGAGGAGGAAAATAAAAATCAAGAGGAGAAGATACATCTATTTAGAAATGAAGAATGTGGAGAGGGAGGAGAGGAGGGAGGAGAGGAGGGAGGAGAGGAGGAGAAGGATGGAGAGAGTAGAGGGAGGGAGGAGGGAGGAGATGAGGAGAAGGATGGAGAGAGTAAAGGGAGGGAGGAGGGAGGAGAGGAGGAGAAGGATGGAGAGAGTAGAGGGAGGGAGGAGGGAGGAGAGGAGGAGAAGGATGGAGAGAGTAGAGGGAGGAGAGGAGGGAGGAGAGGAGGAGAAGGATGGAGAGAGTAGAGGGAGGGAGGAGGGAGGTATGGAGGAGAAGGATGGAGAGAGTAGAGGGAGGAGAGGAGAGGAGGGAGGAGAGGAGGAGAAGGATGGAGAGAGTAGAGGGAGGGAGGAGAGGAGGGAGGTATGGAGGAGAAGGATGGTGAGAGTAGAGGGAGGAGAGGAGGGAGGTATGGAGGAGAAGGATGGAGAGTGTAGAGGGAGGGAGGAGAGGAGGGAGGAGAGGAGGAGAAGGATGGAGAGAGTAGAGGGAGAGAGGAGAGGAGAGGAGGGAGGTATGGAGGAGAAGGATGAGTAAGAAGGGAGTGAGAAAGAATAGCAGATGGAGGAGGGGTGGAGGAGGAAGAGGAGGAGGAAGAGTGAGACAATGTTAGTCTGAGTGCTGATTCTAGATGAGCTCATGTCATCTCTATTATGAGAGAGGGATGAGCTGGAAGAGAGAAAAGAGGAATAGTTGATCTGTAACGGTTAATCCCTCTGGTACATCCTGCAGACACCCTGGAGAGAGAGACATGATCATGAGAGAAAAGAGAGTGAAAGGGAAGACGATGGAGGGGGGAAAGGAGGGAAACCTTTGAGAAAGAGGAAAAGAGAGGTGTATTTAGAAGGACTGAGATTTACAAAGATAGAGTTACACGGAGAGAGTATGATTAGGAGATACAGAGTATTTTGAGAGAGAGAGAGAGAGAGAGAGAGAGAGAGAGAGAGAGAGAGAGAGGAGAGGGAGAGAGAGAGAGAGAGAGAGAGAGAGAGAGAGAGAGAGTGATGGGTGTATTGTCCTTAACCCTGTGGAATTCTGTGTTTTTCTTACCCATGTTTAACCACCCTATCAGATAAGGGGCTGAGCTGACCCCCATTCAGGGGCGCCGGGGCAGAAGTGATACCCTGGCCCTCTGACTGACAGGGAGGGGATAGAGGATGCAAGGGGAGAGGGTTGGGAGTTGTGTTGTCTTTCAGGGGCTTTTGTCCGTTTGTCAGTGTCCATCTCAGGGCCAGGTCAGCTGACCTATGGACAAACGCAGGCTGACAGGCCAATGAGGCACAAACACTAACATTTACCCCGCTCACTTTGCTCATTACTGGCTCTAGAACAGACTATAACACACTAGAACAGACTATAACCTCACAAACAACACTAGAACAGACTATAACCTCACAAACAACACTAGAACAGACTATAACCTCACAAACAACACTAGAACAGACTATAACCTCACAAACAACACTAGAACAGACTATAACCTCACAAACAACACTAGAACAGACTATAACCTCACAAACAACACTAGAACAGACTATAACCTCACAAACAACACTAGAACAGACTATAACCTCACAAACAACACTAGAACAGACTATAACCTCATAAACAACACTAGAACAGACCATAACCTCACAAACAACAGTATAACTAATGTTAATACTGGGCACCATGACAAGAGAACAAGGGAAGGAGAAGGAACGGGATGGACAGGGGTGAGTTTCCCAAAAGCAATATGGCAGGTTATTTCTCTGAACAACCAAACCACACAGCGGTAGAATAACAATCTCCAATTGGTGAACAAAATGAATCAAACAAAGCCCTTTGCTGTTCTCTGAGTGGCGTCGGTCTGGGTCATATAGCCGGTGGTCACACTGGCATGGCAGACAGACGAATAGACAGACAGACAGACAGACAGGCAGGCAGGCAGTGGCTCCATTAGGCCTGGGAACTCTCTCTCTCTCTCTTCCCTGATTCCTGCTGCAGGCTGCAGGCTGCAGGCTCATGGTCAGGCTTGTTGTATGACGTTGTGTGTGAGTGTGTGGCTTTGTCCCCTATGTCCAGCTGATCCTACACTGATAATGTCTGCCTGGCCAGGAAACAGGACAATGCCAGGCAGGAGAGGAGGAAAGGCTGTTTCAACCAACCCCACACAGATGCAAAGAGAGAGAGGGACGTGGAGGAGAGAGAGAGAGAGAGAGAGAGAGAGAGAGAGAGAGAGAGAGAGAGAGAGAGAGAGAGAGAGAGAGAGAGAGAGAGAGAGAGAGAGAGAGTGAGAGTGGGGGGGGGGGAGACTGACAAAACATGACAATGCATGTTTTTAGGCAAAGTTTCATGAGAGATTTGCACAGGTTTACACAGGTTATCGTGTGAATAAAAAAAGACACCCCCTCACATATAACCAGCCTGGCCTCAAAGACGTAACATAGCAAACTTACTTTTGTGACCCTCCATTTACATGTTACGTTTGGTATGGTTACATACTGTAAGACAGCAGGTTGCTTAAGCCAAAAACCAAAGGAGGAATGTTGGACGGAGAGCATCGGTGGGCCTATAAAACCAATGCTTAGCAACCCAAAGGTTGCATGTTTCAATCACATCACGGACAATTTTAGCTAATTAGCAACTACTTACTACTTTTTAGCTACTTTGCAACTACTTAGCATGTTAGCTAACCCTTCCCCTCGCCCTAACCCTAACCTTAACCGCTAACCCTAACTCCTAACCCTAACCCCTAGCGTTAGCCACCTATCCAACTTTAGCCAAAACGAATTGGAATTCGTAACATAACACACACATTGCAAATTCATAAGATATTTTATGAATTGCAATTCGTAACATATCGTACGAAATGGATGATGGACATCCACAAATTAATACATTCTACTAAGCTAACATACGGAATTGTTTTACGATGGTCATACCAAGGATCATTTAGCTATTTGATTTGGAATTTTAGGACCCCTTAAGGTATCAACGAAAAAACTTTGATTAAACATTGTATTTGGCCTTACTGCCATTAGCCCATAGAAACGCATTGAATAACAGCTTCATACATGGATAAACAGATAGTCAAAAACATTTTTCCAAAGGAAGTTTATTCTGAAGTGTCTGTCCTATATCTGAGCGATATAAGAAAGATCAGGAAACTAGTTATATATTTTTTTGACATGTATTGAACCCCTTATTTTAGGCACTAAACTGTGCATTCGGATAGTATTCAGACCCCTTGACTTTTTCCACATTTTGTTACGTTTCAGCCTTATTCTAAAATTGATTCAGTAGTTTTTTTTCCGTCATCAATCTACACACAATACCTCATAATGACAAAGCAAAAAACAGGTTTTTAGAAATGTTTGCAAATATACAGTGCCTTGCAAAAGTATTCATCCCCCTTGGCGTTTTTCCTATTTTGTTGCTTTACAACCTGTAATTTAAATCGATTTTTATTTGGATTTTATGCAATGGACATACATAAAATAGTCCAAATTGGTGAAGTGAAATGTTTCAAAAAGTTCAAAAAAATAAATAAAGGAAAAGTGGTGCGTGCATATGTATTCACCCCCTTTGCTATGAAGCCTCTAAATAAAATAAGGTTTAACCAATTACCTTCAGAAGTCACATAATTAGTTAAATAAAGTCCACCTGTGTGCAATCTAAATGTCACATGATCAGTCACATGATCTCAGTATGTATACACCTGTTCTGAAAGGCCCCAGAGTCTGCAACACCACTTAGCAAGGGGCACCACCAAGCAAGCGGCACCATGAAGACCAAGGAGCTCTCCAAACAGGTCAGGAACAAAGTTGTGGAGAAGTACAGATCAGGGTTGGGTTATAAAAAAATATCAGAAACTTTGAACATCCCACGGAGCACCATTAAATCCATTATTAAAAAATTGAAAGAATATGGCACCACAACAAACCTGCCAAGAGAGGGCCGCACACCAAAACTCACGGATCAGGCAAGGAGAGCATTAATCAGAGAGGCAACAAAGAGACCAAAGATAACCCTGAAGGAGCTGTAAAGCTCCATAGCGGAAATTAGAGCATCGGTCCATAGGACCACTTTAAGCCGTACACTCCACAGAGCTGAGATTTACGGAAGAGTGGCCAGAAAAAAGCCATTGCTTAAAGAATGAAATAAGCAAACACGTTTGGGGTTCGCCAAAAGAAATGTGGGAGACTCCCCAAATATATGGAAGAAGGTACTCTGGTCACATCAGCTTAGTGGTTTAAAAACATCAGCTTAGTGGTTTACAAACATCAGCTTAGCGGTTCACAAACATCAGCTTAGTGGTTTAAAAACATCAGCTTAGTGGTTTACAAACATCAGCTTAGTGGTTCACAAACATCAGCTTAGTGGTTTACAAACATCAGCTTAGCGGTTCACAAACATCAGCTTAGTGTTTTACAAACATCAGCTTAGCGGTTCACAAACATCAGCTTAGTGGTATGAAAACATCAGCTTAGTGGTTTACAAACATCAGTTTAGTGGTTTAAAAACATCAGCTTAGTGGTTTAAAAACATCAGCTTAGTGGTATGAAAACATCAGTTTAGTGGTTTAAAAACATCAGCTGAGAGTTTTAGTGACGGACTAAAATAGTGGTAAATTGTGAAGGATTAATGTAGTGGTAGGTAGCGGAGGACTAATGTAGTGGTAATTAGTGAAGGACTAATGTAGTGGTAATTAGTGAAGGACTAATGTAGTGGTAATTAGTGAAGGACTAATTAATTAATAATTAGTGAAACACTAATGTAGTGGTAATTAGTGAAGGACTAATGAATTAATAATTAGTGAAACACTAATGTAGTGGTACTCAATAAGATCTAATGTAGTGGTAGTTAGCAAAGGATTAATGTAGTGGTAGTTAGCGGAAGACTAATGTAGTGATAATCAATAAGATCTAATGTAATGTAGTTAGCAAAGGATTAATTACATTTACATTTTAGTCATTTAGCAGACGCTCTTATCCAGAGCGACTTACAGTTAGTGAGTGAATACATTTTTTTTATTTTTTTTACTGGCCCCCCGTGGGAATCGAACCCACAACCCTGGCATTGCAAACGCCATGCTCAACCAACTGAGCTACATCCCTGCCGGCCATTCCCTCCCCTATCCTGGACGACGCTGGGCCAATTGTGCGTCGCCCATGGGTCTCCCGGTCGCGGCCGGCTACGACAGAGCCTGGATTTGAACCAGGATCTCTAGTGGCACAGCTAGCACTGCAATACAGTGCCTTGGACCACTGCGCCACTCGGGAGAAATGTAGTGGCATCCGTACATTAATCACCTGGGAAAGCCATCAGCCCAAAAAACAAAGAGAAATGGAGAGACAGAGTTAGAGGAGGGGTGCAGCGAAAGAATAACAGGCTAATAACAATGCCCATTGAGACCTTGTATATGTGTTTCCCCAGAGAAAGTTTTGCTGCCCTTTCCTGCAATAGAGTCAGGACAACAGGCCGCCAGGGTGTGTGTGTGTGTGTGTGTGTGTATGTGTGTGTGTGTATGCCACCTGCAGAATGCATTTGGGACCTCAGATACCAACGGGGCCTGTCGGACCAACCACCCGATCGGGTTTAAACCAACGATCACAACACAAGCCACCGCCGCAGACGCTCAATTTGAAGACGAAGCCGAAGACGAAGAAGAGAGAGAATCAGCCTCAAAACCTCCTCTCCTCCTCTCCTCTCCTCCTCTCCTCCTCTCCTCCTCTCCTCCTCTCCTCCTTTCTCCTCTCCTCCTCCTCTTCTCCTCTCCTCCTCTCCTCCTTTCTCCTCCTTTCTCCTAATTTCTTCTCCTCTCCTCCTCTCCTCCTTTCCTCCTCTCCTCCTTTCCTCCTTTCTCCTCCTTTCTCCTCCTTTCTCCTCCTTTCTCCTCCTCTCCTCCTTTCTCCTCCTTTCTCCTAATTTCTTCTCCTCTCCTCCTCTCCTCTTTTCTCCTCCTTTCTCCTCCTTTCTCCTCCTCTCCTCCTTTCTCCTCATTTCTTCTCCTCTCCTCCTCTCTCCTCCTTTCTCCTCCTCCTTTCTCCTTCTCTCATCATTCTTCTCCTCTCCTCCTTTCTCCTCATTTCTTCTCCTCTCCTCCTCTCCTCCTTTCTCATCCTCTCCTCATTTGTTCTCCTCTCCTCCTCTCTCCTCCTTTCTCCTCCTCTCCTCCTCTCCTCCTTTCTCCTCTCATCCTCTCCTCCTCTCCTCCTTTCTCCTCTCATCCTCTCCTCCTCTCCTCCTCTCCTCCTTTCTCCTCTCCTCCTCTTCTCCTCTCCTCCTCTCCTCCTTTCCTCCTCTCCTCCTCTCCTCCTTTCTCCTCCTTTCTCCTAATTTCTTCTCCTCTCCTCCTCTCCTCCTCTCCTCCTTTCTCCTCCTTTCTCCTCCTCTCCTCCTCTCCTCCTTTCTCCTCCTTTCTCCTCCTCTCCTCCTTTCTCCTCATTTCTTCTCCTCTCCTCCTCTCTCCTCCTTTCTCCTCCTCCTTTCTCCTTCTCTCATCATTCTTCTCCTCTCCTCCTTTCTCCTCATTTCTTCTCCTCTCATCCACTCCTCCTTTCTCCTCCTCTCCTCATTTTTTCTCCTCTCCTCCTCTCCTCCTTTCTCCTTATTTCTTCTCCTCTCCTCCTCTCCTCCTTTCTCCTCCTCTCATCATTTCTTCATCTCTCCTCCTCTCTCCTCCTTTCTCCTAATTTCTTTTCCTCTTCTCCTCTCCTCCTCTCCTCCTCTCCTCCTTTCTCCTCATTTATTATCCTCTCCTCCTCCTCTCTCCTCCTTTCTCCTCCTTTCTCCTCCTCCTTTCTCCTCCTCTCCTCATTTCTTATCCTCTCCTCCTCTCTCCTCCTTTCTCCTCCTTTCTCCTCCTCTCCTAATTTATTCTCCTCTCATCCTTTCTCCTCATTTCTTCTCCTCTCCTCCTTTCTCCTCCTCTCCTCCTCTCCTCCTTTCTCATTTCTCCTCCTCTCCTCCTTTCTCCTCCTCTCCTCCTCTCCTCCTCTCCTCCTTTCTCCTCATTTCTTCTCCTCTCCTCCTTTCTCATAATTTCTCCTCCTTTCTCTTAATTTCTTCTCCTCTTCTCCTCTCCTAATTTCTCCTCCTTTCTCCTAATTTCTTCTCCTCTCCTCTTCTCCTCCTTTCTCCTCCTTTCTCCTCCTCCTTTCTCCTCCTCCCCTCATTTATTCTCCTCTCCTCCTCTCCTCCTTTCTCCTCCTTTCTCCTCCTCTCCTAATTTATTCTCCTCTCCTCCTCTCTCCTCCTCTCCTCCTTTCTCCTAATTTCTCCTAATTTCTTCTCCTCTCCTCCTCTCCTCCTCTCCTTCTTTCCTCCTCTCCTCCTCTCCTCCTTTCTCCTCCTTTCTCCTCCTCTCCTCCTCTCCTCCTTTCTCCTCCTTTCTCCTCCTCTCCTCCTTTCTCCTCATTTCTTCTCCTCTCCTCCTCTCTCCTCCTTTCTCCTCCTCGATTCTCCTTCTCTCATCATTCTTCTCCTCTCCTCCTTTCTCCTAATTTCTTCTCCTCTCATCCACTCCTCCTTTCTCCTCCTCTCCTCATTTTTTCTCCTCTCCTCCTCTCCTCCTTTCTCCTCCTTTCTCCTTATTTCTTCTCCTCTCCTCCTCTCCTCCTTTCTCCTCCTCTCATCATTTCTTCATCTCTCCTCCTCTCTCCTCCTTTCTCCTAATTTCTTCTCCTCTTCTCCTCTTCTCCTCTCCTCCTTTCTCCTCCTCTCCTCCTCTCCTCCTTTCTCATTTCTCCTCCTCTCCTCCTTTCTCCTCCTCTCCTCCTCTCCTCCTCTCCTCCTTTCTCCTCATTTCTTCTCCTCTCCTCCTTTCTCATAATTTCTCCTCCTTTCTCTTAATTTCTTCTCCTCTTCTCCTCTCCTAATTTCTCCTCCTTTCTCCTAATTTCTTCTCCTCTTCTCCTCCTTTCTCCTCCTTTCTCCTCCTCCTTTCTCCTCCTCCCCTCATTTATTCTCCTCTCCTCCTCTCTCCTCCTCTCCTCCTTTCTCCTAATTTCTCCTAATTTCTTCTCCTCTCCTCCTCTCCTCCTCTCCTCCTTTCCTCCTCTCCTCCTCTCCTCCTTTCTCCTCCTTTCTCCTCCTCTCCTCCTCTCCTCCTTTCTCCTCCTTTCTCCTCCTCTCCTCCTTTCTCCTCATTTCTTCTCCTCTCCTCCTCTCTCCTCCTTTCTCCTCCTCCTTTCTCCTTCTCTCATCATTCTTCTCCTCTCCTCCTTTCTCCTCATTTCTTCTCCTCTCATCCACTCCTCCTTTCTCCTCCTCTCCTCATTTTTTCTCCTCTCCTCCTCTCCTCCTTTCTCCTCCTTTCTCCTTATTTCTTCTCCTCTCCTCCTCTCCTCCTTTCTCCTCCTCTCATCATTTCTTCATCTCTCCTCCTCTCTCCTCCTTTCTCCTAATTTCTTTTCCTCTTCTCCTCTCCTCCTCTCCTCCTCTCCTCCTTTCTCCTCATTTATTATCCTCTCCTCCTCCTCTCTCCTCCTTTCTCCTCCTTTCTCCTCCTCCTTTCTCCTCCTCTCCTCATTTCTTATCCTCTCCTCCTCTCTCCTCCTTTCTCCTCCTTTCTCCTCCTCTCCTAATTTATTCTCCTCTCCTCCTTTCTCCTCATTTCTTCTCCTCTCCTCCTTTCTCCTCCTCTCCTCCTCTCCTCCTTTCTCATTTCTCCTCCTCTCCTCCTTTCTCCTCCTCTCCTCCTCTCCTCCTCCTCTCCTCCTTTCTCCTCCTTTCTTCTCCTCTCCTCCTTTCTCATAATTTCTCCTCCTTTCTCTTAATTTCTTCTCCTCTTCTCCTCTCCTAATTTCTCCTCCTTTCTCCTAATTTCTTCTCCTCTCCTCTTCTCCTCCTTTCTCCTCCTTTCTCCTCCTCCTTTCTCCTCCTCCCCTCATTTATTCTCCTCTCCTCCTCTCCTCCTTTCTCCTCCTTTCTCCTCCTCTCCTAATTTATTATCCTCTCCTCCTCTCTCCTCCTCTCCTCCTTTCTCCTAATTTCTTCTCCTCTCTTCCTTTCTCCTCCTTTCTCCTCCTCCTTTCTCCTCCTCCTCATTTCTTCTCCTCTCCTCCTCTCTCCTCCTATCTCCTCTTTTCTTCTCCTCTTCTCCTCTCCTCCTCTCCTCCTTTCTCCTCCTTTCTCCTCCTCCTTTCTCCTCCTCTCCTCATTTCTTCTCCTCTCCTCCCTTCTCCTCCTTTCTCCTCCTCTCCTAATTTATTCTCCTCTCCTCCTTTCTCCTCCTTTCTCCTCCTTTCTACTCCTTTCTCCTCACCCCAGGCCCTGCACCGCCACCGTGAGAGAGGTAAAGGCGTTTCAATTTAAAACCTGTGATGCGGCGGTGGTTAACTTCTCAGTTGACCCCAGGAGGACCATGGGTTACTTAGCGCCAGGGGTCAACCTCCACCTGAAAGGAGCTTTTAACCTGAGCGAGAAGCCGTCCCCACAGGAACCTCACACAGCTGGCTGCAGGGACAAAGGCCGTTGTCACTCTAACTCACACAAAGACACAAACAAAGCCTACGGGTTTCATACGTTTGAATGTGGAGGACAGTGATTAATATTCTGTTGAGTTGAAAGACTTTCTTGTGTGAGTCGTTTTTTGTTTTTATATTTTCAGTGAAGGAAGTTGCTCCCCACCATGTCTAAAGCAACAATAAGTATGTCACAACTTAATCAAGTACAGATCTATATAATAACAGATGGAAGACAGCATGTGGAGGAAGTGAACTTCACATCCTGGGGAACAGCTGAACACCCTAGAATAGATTAATTACTATGACAGTGGAATATGTCCAGGAGAATAACTAATCAACACAAAATAGCACATGACAGAATCATAGGATTAATGGTGTATATGCAGATATCTCAACCTTACAGTGGCATACGGTATATATACACATAATTCCTACTCACTAATACAGTTATTTCTGGACGTGATGAGGTGATTTGAAGGAGTCAGGCGCAGGAGGGTAAATCACAGAATAACAGGATGTATTCTGAACCACAGAGTTACGCAGAAATGCGTCAAAACACTCCAGTGGGCAAAACAGGCTTACGGGGTATATTCCCAGCAATACAAAATACACGGAGCTCCACCGAGCTTCTCTCTCCTCCACAATAAACAATCACACACAAAGACAGGGGGGCAGAGGGAACACTGAGGGGGGGATATGAACCAGGTGTGTTTA
>NC_059214.1:812500-855000 GCF_020615455.1 Coregonus clupeaformis
CTCTCTCTCCTCTCCCCTGTCTCTGTCCTCTCTCTCCTCTCCCCTGTCTCTGTTCTCTCTCTCCTCTCCCCTGTCTCTGTCCTCTCTCTCCTCTCCCCTGTCTCTGTCCTCTCTCTCCTCTCCTCTCCCCTGTTTCTGTCCTCTCTCTCCTCTCCCCTGTCTCTGTCCTCTCTCTCCTCTCCCCTGTCTCTGTTCTCTCTCTCCGCTCCCCTGTCTCTGTCCTCTCTCTCCTCTCTCCTTTCTCTGTCCTCTCTCCTTTCTCTGTCCTCTCTCCTCTCCCCTGTCTCTGTCCTCTCTTTCCTCTCCCCTGTCTCTGTCCTCTCTCTCCTCTCCCCTGTCTCCGTCCTCTCTCTACTCTCCCCTGTCTCTGTCCTCTCTCTCCTCTCCTCTCCCCTGTCTCTGTCCTCTCTCCTCTCCCCTGTCTCTGTCCTCTCTCTCCTCTCACCTGTCTCTGTTCTCTCTCTCCTCTCCCCTGTCTCTGTCCTCTCTCTCCTCTCCCCTGTCTCTGTCCTCTCTCTCCTCTCCTCTCCCCTGTCTCTGTCCTCGTTCTCCTCTACCCTGTAATTGATCCATGTTCTTTTCAAGCCTCCTTTCCTCTCTCCTTCCCTCTCTCCTTCCCTCTCTCCTTCCCTCTCCAGGAGACATTGATGGGGATTAACTCTATAAGTGTCAATCAATACTGTTTTCCTTTCTTTCCCCTTTCCCCCTTCCAATATCTCTCTCTCTCTCTCTCTCTCTCTCTCTCTCTCTCTCTCTCTCTCTCTCTCTCTCTCTCTCTCTCTCTCTCTCTCTCTCTCTCTCTCTCTCTCTGTCTCTCTCTCTCTCTGTCTCTCTCTCTCTCTCTCTCTCTCTCTCTCTCTCTCTCTCTCTCTCTCTCTCTCGCTCTATCTCTCTCTCTCTCTCTCTCTCTCTCTCTCTCTCTCTCTCTCTCTCTCTCTCTCTCTCTCTCTCTCTCCTCTCTCTCCTTCCCATCTCGCCCTCTCTCTCTCCTTCCCATCTCGCCCTCTATCTCTCCCTCTCTCTCTCTCTCCCTCTCTCTCTCTCTCTCTCTCTCTCTCATTCTCTCTCTCGCCCTCTCTCTCCCTCTCCCTCTATCTCTCTCATTCTCTCTTTCTCTCTCTCTCTCCCTCCCTCTCTCTCTCTCTCTCTCGCTCTCACACTCTCTTTCTCTCTCTCTCTCTATTTATCTCCTTCTCTCGCTCTCCTTCCCATCTCTCCCTTTCTCTCTCCCTCTCTCTCTCCTTCTCGCTACAGAGACTTTTAATTGCAGGTTGAGCCACGAGGAGGATGCCTGGCAGTGTTTTTTCTTCCGTTCTTCCTTTTATTTTCTCAAGTTGTTTGCTCAGCTCTGGGTGGCTGGGTCTGGAGATGGGGGGAGTTTGAAGAAAGAGGATATGGAGAATAGAGCTGAGTGGGGGTGTAAACTGCAATAAACATCTAGACGAACTCTCACCTGTCAGGAATGGAGAGCTTGTTAGGTGTGTGTGTGTAATATTTGTGAATATATGTATGTGAGTGAGTGTGTGTGAGTGTGTGTGTGAGTGTGTGCGTGTGTGCGTGTGTGTGTGTGTGCATGTGTGTGCGTGTGTGCGTGTGTGTGCGTGTGCATGTGTGTGTGTGTTTGTGTGTGTGTGCGTGCGTCTATGCCTGGGTTCAAGGGGTTAATCATCTTTAACCAGGAGCCAACCTATCATGACACTCCTGCTCCTGTTATATGCCAACAGAAAGTGTGTGTGAGAAAGTGGGAGGTAGAAAAATGAAAACTTTCAAAAGCTTCCGAGTAAATATTTGTCCCCTTCGAAATGGAACAACATGAAAGGGTCCGCCTGCATTCATGCTGTGTCAATGTAAATATGGAACAGTTTCCTGTGGGAACAGACAGTATTTTCATCTCACTCCCACAAAGTGTTTTGGTTGCTTGAAAGCTCCACCGCAGAATAGATAAGACACACACACACACACACACACACACACACACACACACACACACACACACACACACACACACACACACACTTTTTATTTAACCCTTATTTAACCAGGTCAGTTGACCGAGAACACATTCTCATTTACAGCATCAACCTGGGGAATAGTTACAGGGGAGAGGAGAGGGGGGGGATGAATGAGCCAATTGGAAGCTGGGGATGATTAGTTGGCCATGATGGTATACGGGCCAGATTGGGAATTTAGCCAGGACACCGGGGTTAACACCCCTACTCTTACAATAAGTGCCATGGGATCTTTAGTGACCACAGAGTCAGGACTTTAGTGACCACAGAGAGTCAGGACTTTAATGACCACAGAGAGTCAGGACACCCATTTAACGTCCCATCCGAAAGACGGCACCCTACACAAGGCAATGTCCCCAATCACTGCCCTGGGGCATTGGGATATTTTGTTCTTTTTTTTTGTGACCAGAGGAAAGGGTTTCTCCTACTGGCCTTCCAACACCACTTCCAGCACCATCTGGTCTCCATTTCAGGGACCGACCCTGCTTAGCTTCAGTGGGATGGCAGGATGGTCTGCTGCTGGCTACCCATCATGACACACATACACACACACAGGGCCCAAGAATTTAACCACAGTCACCTACCCTAACTGACCCTATCCGCTGACCCTAACCTCTGACCCTATCCTCTCACAGGGCCCAAGCGTTTAACCACAGTCACCTACCCTAACCTCTGACAGGGCCCAAACGTTTAACCACAGTCACCTACCCTATCCTCTGACCCTAACCTCTGACCCTAACCTCTGACCCTAACCTCTGACAGGGCCCAAGCGTTTAAACACACAGTCACCTACCCTATCCGCTGACCCTAACCTCTGACCCTAACCTCTCACAGGGCCCAAGCGTTTAACCACAGTCACCTACCTTAACCTCTGACCCTAACATCTGACCCTAACCTCTGACAGGGCCCAAGCATTTAACCACAGTCACCTACCTTAACCTCTGACCCTAACATCTGACCCTAACCTCTGAGCTACCATCACCCTAACCTCTGACAGGGCCCAAGCATTTAACCACAGTCACCTAACCTAACCTCTTACCCTAACCTCTGACCGTAACCTCTGACCCTAACCTCTGACCCTAACCTCTGACCCTAACCTCTGACCCTAACCTCTGACAGGGCCCAAGCGTTTAACCACAGTCACCTACCCTAACCTCTGACAGGGCCCAAACGTTTAACCACAGTCACCTACCCTATCCTCTGACCCTAACCTCTGACCCTAACCTCTGACCCTAACCTCTGACAGGGCCCAAGCGTTTAAACACACAGTCACCTACCCTATCCGCTGACCCTAACCTCTGACCCTAACCTCTCACAGGGCCCAAGCGTTTAACCACAGTCACCTACCTTAACCTCTGACCCTAACATCTGACCCTAACCTCTGACAGGGCCCAAGCATTTAACCACAGTCACCTACCTTAACCTCTGACCCTAACATCTGACCCTAACCTCTGAGCTACCATCACCCTAACCTCTGACAGGGCCCAAGCATTTAACCACAGTCACCTAACCTAACCTCTTACCCTAACCTCTGACCCTAACCTCTGACCCTAACCTCTGACCCTAACCTCTGACCCTAACCTCAGACAGGGCCTAAGCCTATTGATGGTCTCCAGGGTTACATCCCGTTTTAACCTGCTGGGGCCAGCAACAGCATCCTCCCCTAAAACCCCAAAGGACCACAGAGAGAGGGATTAGTAAGGTTAAACGGTTGAGAGGCTATGGATAGAGCAGCTGAGGGGGGCAGGATTCAGACCTGGCTGGACTAAGAGCTAACAGGCAGCCTGGTTTAAAGTGATCAACCTGATAAGAGCCTGATAAGAGCCTGATAAGAGTCTGATAAGAGCCTGATAAGAGCCTGATAAGAGCCTGATAAGAGCCTGATAAGAGCCTGATAAGGATCACTGGGGATCAATACAATCAATAGAAACCTACTGGCTTGGGCTTCCAAGCTGCATCCAAAATGGCACCTTACTCTGTTCCTAGTGCTTTGACCAGGGTCCATAGGGAGCCTATCTCTCTGCCCACAGGGCTCCGGTCAAAGGTCGTGCATGTAGGGAATAGGGTGCCATTTGGGACGCAGTCAAAGTCTGAGGGTCACAGGGCAGCCTGAGTGCTGTTGCTGGGGCTTGTGGGTCTCTAGCAGGCCTATCAGTGTTATGTTTGGCCCATTAACCCCTGGAGGCTGGCAAACAGATGTGTGTGTGTGTCACCTGGGTGATGGAGGCTAGGTTGTACCTCAGGGAGTAGACTGGGTGATGGTAGCTAGGTTGTCCCTCAGGGAGTAGACTGGGTGATGGTAGCTAGGTTGTCCCTCAGGGAGTAGGCTGGGTGATGGTAGCTAGGTTGTCCCTCAGGGAGTAGGCTGGGTGATGGTAGCTAGGTTGTCCCTCAGGGAGTAGGCTGGGTGATGGTAGCTAGGTTGTCCCTCAGGGAGTAGGCTGGGTGATGGTAGCTATGTAGTACCTCAGGGAGTAGGCTGGGTGATGGTAGCTAGGTTGTCCCTCAGGGAGTAGGCTGGGTGATGGTAGCTATGTAGTACCTCGGGGAGTAGACTGGGTGATGGTAGCTAGGTAGTACCTCGGGGAGTAGGCTGGGTGATGGTAGCTAGGTTGTCCCTCAGGGAGTAGGCTGGGTGATGGTAGCTAGGTAGTACCTCAGGGAGTAGGCTGGGTGATGGTAGCTAGGTTGTCCCACAGGGAGTAGGCTGGGTGATGGTAGCTAGGTTGTACCTCAGGGAGTAGGCTGGGTGATGGTAGCTAGGTTGTCCCTCAGGGAGTAGGCTGGGTGATGGTAGCTAGGTTGTCCCACAGGGAGTAGGCTGGGTGATGGTAGCTAGGTTGTCCCTCAGGGAGTAGGCTGGGTGATGGTAGCTAGGTTGTCCCTCAGGGAGTAGGCTGGGTGATGGTAGCTAGGTTGTACCTCAGGGAGTAGGCTGGGTGATGGTAGCTAGGTTGTCCCTCAGGGAGTAGGCTGGGTGATGGTAGCTAGGTTGTCCCTCAGGGAGTAGGCTGGGTGATGGTAGCTAGGTTGTCCCTCAGGGAGTAGGCTGGGTGATGGTAGCTATGTAGTACCTCAGGGAGTAGGCTGGGTGATGGTAGCTAGGTTGTCCCTCAGGGAGTAGGCTGGGTGATGGTAGCTATGTAGTACCTCGGGGAGTAGACTGGGTGATGGTAGCTAGGTAGTACCTCAGGGAGTAGGCTGGGTGATGGTAGCTAGGTTGTCCCTCAGGGAGTAGGCTGGGTGATGGTAGCTAGGTTGTCCCTCAGGGGAGTAGGCTGGGTGATGGTAGCTAGGTTGTCCCTCAGGGAGTAGGCTGGGTGATGGTAGCTAGGTTGTACCTCAGGGAGTAGGCTGGGTGATGGTAGCTAGGTTGTCCCTCAGGGAGTAGGCTGGGTGATGGTAGCTAGGTTGTCCCCCAGGGAGTAGGCTGGGTGATGGTAGCTAGGTTGTCCCTCAGGGAGTAGGCTGGGTGATGGTAGCTAGGTTGTACCTCAGGGAGTAGGCTGGGTGATGGTAGCTAGGTAGTACCTCAGGGAGTAGGCTGGGTGATGGTAGCTAGGTTGTACCTCAGGGAGTAGGCTGGGTGATGGTAGCTAGGTTGTACCTCAGGGAGTAGGCTGGGTGATGGTAGCTAGGTTGTCCCTCAGGGAGTAGGCTGGGTGATGGTAGCTAGGTTGTACCTCAGGGAGTAGGCCGGGTGATGGTAGCTAGGTAGTACCTCAGGGAGTAGGCTGGGTGATGGTAGCTAGGTTGTACCTCAGGGAGTAGGCTGGGTGATGGTAGCTAGGTAGTACCTCAGGGAGTAGGCTGGGTGATGGTAGCTAGGTTGTCCCTCAGGAAGTAGGCTGGGTGATGGTAGCTAGGTAGTACCTCAGGGAGTAGGCTGGATGATGGTAGCTAGGTTGTTGGGGTTCCAGGAGGGGTTGATTGGATGTTGATTGGGGGTTGATGGGATGTTGATGGATCGATAATAGATCATAAACAGCGAGTAGCAGCAGTGTAAAAACAAAGGGGAAATAGTCCAGGTGGCCATTTTATTAATTGTTCAGCAGTCTTATGGCTTGGGGGTAGAAGCTGTCAAGGAGCCTTTTGGACCTAGACTTGGCGCTCCGGTACCGCTTGCCGTGTGGTAGCAGAGAGAACAGTCTATGACATGGAGTCTTTGACAATTATAGAGGTCCTGGATTGCAGGAAGCTTGGCCCCAGTGATGTACTGGGCCGTACGCACTACCCTCTGTAGTGACTTGCGGTCGGATGCCGAGCAGTTGCCATATCAGGCGGCGATGCAACCGGTCAGGATGCTCTCGATGGTGCAGCTGTGGTCCTTTTTGAGGATCTGGGGACCCATGCCAAGTCTTTTCAGTCTCCTGAGGGGGAAAAGGTGTTGTCGTGCCCTTTTCACGACTGTGTTAGGAACACGATAGTTTGTTCGTGATGTAGAGGAACTAGAAGCTCTCCACAATAAGTAATAAGTAAGTGAGACAAAGGAATTAAAAACAGAGTGAAAAAACAGGAAAAACTTTCCTCTGTGGAAAAAGCATAAATCGATTATTACTAACAACTACATTATTTACAGATTACAGATCCGTCAAAGTGGCTCAATAGCCTTTCATATTGCTACACCACATAACAAACCTTCACCAGTCTCCAATGACAGGTACAGGAAGTGAACTGGAACAGCTTCCCTTTGTTTCTCTATTCTCTGAGTGAAGGATTGGCTCCCTACCCCACATCCCCCCTGGCCCTGGGTGGGTCAGCATGTAACTAATCTCCTTCCTCTAATGGACTGGCTTAAGGTGGACTTCATTAGAGTGTGAGGATTTGACATCTCTACGACTGACAGTGTTTGTGTTTGGGACCAATGTGTACTCCAGAGTGTGTGTTGCCATTATAGCCCGGGCAGTCGTGTTTAGTGAAGGTGTGACAGAGTTGAATCCACCACTTCACAACCGGCATGTTTACTGTTTGATCCTCAGCCCTGAGTAAATACAAAGAGAGGGGGGGTCTGCAAAACACACACTTCTACAGGCACACACACACACACACGCGCGTGCACACACGCACATGCCCGCACACACAAAGTGATAGGCAAAGCCCCCGCCTACACCATTGCGTTGCACACGCTGATACACATAGAGGCACACACATGCAAAAACGCATGCACATGATCCAAATACATTTCACACACAGTGGCCCCAACCCCATCACACAGACTTATAACAGACTTTGTAACATTCAGTGCCACGTTCCCTGAAAATCAGTCATCCAGCCCACTGTAAGCAGTTTATACTTGGTCATGCTGAATTTACATTAGAGGGCAGCTGTGTTGTTAGGTCATCATTACTTGGATGCTCCTAATGAACACATCTGTCTGTGCAGGGAATGGAGGGGGGCTGGACAAATGAGAGACTGATTGGGACCAGAAGCAGGTCTTTGGTCAGATCCAGGACCAGTAACCATGTGATTACAGGAACAGACCTAGATTTAAAACTATTGATTAATAATGCTGATGAAGTGAGGTCAAAAGGCAGGATGGATTGTAAGGCATCAACGGTGGACTATCCAAAGCGTTACCCAATGCGTTTGACAGTTTTGCTAAGGTGGCAATTCTTCCACATAATGACCCTCTCTAGCAGGAGCCATGTGTTAAGTACTTCTGATGCTGATTTGATGAAGTGTCGCCACAGCATATTACAACCTCTATGACATCACCTCATCTCTCACACAAAGCAATGGGAACCACTTCATCGCCCAGCCATGGGACCGGTAAGACCGGAAGCACCGTAACACCGTGAGACATTCCATATCTCTGTCCACTCACAATCAAGCTGACGTTACATTAATGAAGAGCAGTACATGTCCTTTCTGAGTTCCAGCGGAAATAGCAACGGTTGTTGGAGTGGAAGGGAACTGAGGAAACACAGAGATTAGACATAGATAGAGTACAGAGGGCAGGGCAGTGGCTCCAGCAGAACTATGGGTAAAGGTTCCAGCAGAACTCTGGGTAAAGGTTCCAGCAGAACTATGGATAAAGGCTCCAGAGGAACTATGGATAAAGGCTCCAGAGGAACTATGGGTAAAGGTTCCAGCAGAACTATGGGTAAAGGTTCCAGCAGAACTATGGGTAAAGGTTCCAGCAGAACTATGGGTAAAGGCTCCAGCAGAACTATGGGTAAAGGCTCCAGCAGAACTATGGGTAAAGGTTCCAGCAGAACTCTGGGTAAAGGCTCCAGCAGAACTATGGGTAAAGGTTCCAGCAGAACTATGGGTAAAGGTTCCAGCAGAACTATGGGTAAAGGCTCCAGCAGAACTATGGGTAAAGGCTCCAGCAGAACTATGGGTAAAGGTTCCAGCAGAACTATGGGTAAAGGTTCCAGCAGAACTATGGGTAAAGGTTCTAGCAGAACTATGGTAAAGGTTCCAGCAGAACTATGGGTAAAGGTTCCAGCAGAACTATGGTAAAGGTTCCAGCAGAACTATGGGTAAAGGTTCTAGCAGAACTATGGTAAAGGAACCAGCAGAACTATGGGTAAAGGTTCCAGCAGAACTATGGTAAAGGTTCCAGCAGAACTATGGGTAAAGGTTCTAGCAGAACTATGGTAAAGGTTCCAGCAGAACTATGGGTAAAGGTTCCAGCAGAACTATGGTAAAGTTTCCAGCAGAACTATAGGTAAAGTTTCCAGCAGAACTATGTGTAAAGGTTCCAGCAGAACTATGGGTAAAGGTTCCAGCAGAACTATAGGTAAAGGTTCCAGCAGAACTATGGGTAAAGGTTCCAGCAGAACTATGGGTAAAGGTTCCAGCAGAACTATGGGTAAAGGTTCCAGCAGAACTATGGGTAAAGGCGCCAACAGAACTATGGGTAAAGGCGCCAACAGAACTATGGGTAAAGACTCTAGCAGAACTATGGGTAAAGGCTCCAGCAGAACTATGGTAAAGGTTCCAGCAGACCTATGGGTAAAGGTTCCAACAGAACTATGGGTAAAGGTTCCAGCAGAACTATGGTAAAGGTTCCAGCAGAACTATGGGTAAAGGTTCCAGCAGAACTATAGGTAAAGGCTCCAACAGAACTATGGGTAAAGGTTCCAGCAGAACTATGGGTAAAGGTTCCAGCAGAACTATGGGTAAAGGTTCCAGCAGAACTATGGGTAAAGGTTCCAGCAGAACTATGGGTAAAGGCGCCAACAGAACTATGGGTAAAGGCGCCAACAGAATTATGGGTAAAGACTCTAGCAGAACTATGGGTAAAGGCTCCAGCAGAACTATGGTAAAGGTTCCAGCAGAACTATGGGTAAAGGTTCCAGCAGAACTTTGAAAAAGGTTACAGCAGAACTATGGGTAAAGGTTCCAGCAGAACTATGGATAAAGGCTCCAGCAGAACTATGGGTAAAGGTTCCAGCAGAACTATGGGTAAAGGTTCCAGCAGAACTATGGGTAAAGGTTCTAGCAGAACTATGGTAAAGGTTACAGCAGAACTATGGGTAAAGTTCCAGCAGAACTATGGTAAAGGAACCAGCAGAACTATGGGTAAAGGTTCCAGCAGAACTATGGTAAAGGTTCCAGCAGAACTATGGGTAAAGGTTCTAGCAGAACTATGGTAAAGGTTCCAGCAGAACTATGGGTAAAGGTTCCAGCAGAACTATGGTAAAGGTTCCAGCAGAACTATGGGTAAAGGTTCCAGCAGAACTATAGGTAAAGGCTCCAACAGAACTATGGGTAAAGGTTCCAGCAGAACTATGGGTAAAGGTTCCAGCAGAACTATGGGTAAAGGTTCCAGCAGAACTATGGGTAAAGGTTCCAGCAGAACTATGGGTAAAGGCGCCAACAGAACTATGGGTAAAGGCGCCAACAGAACTATGGGTAAAGACTCTAGCAGAACTATGGGTAAAGGATCCAGCAGAACTATGGTAAAGGTTCCAGCAGACCTATGGGTAAAGGTTCCAACAGAACTATGGGTAAAGGTTCCAGCAGAACTTTAAAAAAGGTTACAGCAGAACTATGGGTAAAGGTTCCAGCAGAACTATGGTAAAGGTTCCAGCAGAACTATGGGTAAAGGTTCCAGCAGAACTATAGGTAAAGGCTCCAACAGAACTATGGGTAAAGGTTCCAGCAGAACTATGGGTAAAGGTTCCAGCAGAACTATGGGTAAAGGTTCCAGCAGAACTATGGGTAAAGGTTCCAGCAGAACTATGGGTAAAGGCGCCAACAGAACTATGGGTAAAGGCGCCAACAGAACTATGGGTAAAGACTCTAGCAGAACTATGGGTAAAGGATCCAGCAGAACTATGGTAAAGGTTCCAGCAGACCTATGGGTAAAGGTTCCAACAGAACTATGGGTAAAGGTTCCAGCAGAACTTTTAAAAAGGTTCCAGCAGAACTATGGGTAAAGGTTCCAGCAGAACTATAGGTAAAGGCTCCAACAGAACTATGGGTAAAGGTTCCAGCAGAACTATGGGTAAAGGTTCCAGCAGAACTATGGGTAAAGGTTCCAGCAGAACTATGGGTAAAGGCGCCAACAGAACTATGGGTAAAGGCGCCAACAGAATTATGGGTAAAGACTCTAGCATAACTATGGGTAAAGGCTCCAGCAGAACTATAGTAAAGGTTCCAGCAGACCTATGGGTAAAGGTTCCAACAGAACTATGGGTAAAGGTTCCAGCAGAACTTTAAAAAAGGTTACAGCAGAACTTAGGGTAAAGGTTCCAGCAGAACTATGGTAAAGGTTCCAGCAGAACTATGGGTAAAGGTTCCAGCAGAACTATAGGTAAAGGCTCCAACAGAACTATGGGTAAAGGTTCCAGCAGAACTATGGGTAAAGGTTCCAGCAGAACTATGGGTAAAGGTTCCAGCAGAACTATGGGTAAAGGTTCCAGCAGAACTATGGGTAAAGGCGCCAACAGAACTATGGGTAAAGGCGCCAACAGAACTATGGGTAAAGACTCTAGCAGAACTATGGGTAAAGGATCCAGCAGAACTATGGTAAAGGTTCCAGCAGACCTATGGGTAAAGGTTCCAACAGAACTATGGGTAAAGGTTCCAGCAGAACTTTAAAAAAGGTTCCAGCAGAACTATGGGTAAAGGTTCCAGCAGAACTATAGGTAAAGGCTCCAACAGAACTATGGGTAAAGGTTCCAGCAGAACTATGGGTAAAGGTTCCAGCAGAACTATGGGTAAAGGTTCCAGCAGAACTATGGGTAAAGGCGCCAACAGAACTATGGGTAAAGGCGCCAACAGAATTATGGGTAAAGACTCTAGCAGAACTATGGGTAAAGGCTCCAGCAGAACTATGGTAAAGGTTCCAGCAGAAACATGGGTAAAGGTTCCAGCAGAACTTTGAAAAAGGTTACAGCAGAACTATGGGTAAAGTTCCAGCAGAACTATGGATAAAGGCTCCAGCAGAACTATGGGTAAAGGTTCCAGCAGAACTATGGGTAAAGGTTCCAGCAGAACTATGGGTAAAGGTTCTAGCAGAACTATGGTAAAGGTTACAGCAGAACTATGGGTAAAGTTCCAGCAGAACTATGGTAAAGGAACCAGCAGAACTATGGGTAAAGGTTCCAGCAGAACTATGGTAAAGGTTCCAGCAGAACTATGGGTAAAGGTTCTAGCAGAACTATGGTAAAGGTTCCAGCAGAACTATGGGTAAAGGTTCCAGCAGAACTATGGTAAAGGTTCCAGCAGAACTATGGGTAAAGGTTCCAGCAGAACTATAGGTAAAGGCTCCAACAGAACTATGGGTAAAGGTTCCAGCAGAACTATGGGTAAAGGTTCCAGCAGAACTATGGGTAAAGGTTCCAGCAGAACTATGGGTAAAGGTTCCAGCAGAACTATGGGTAAAGGCGCCAACAGAACTATGGGTAAAGGCGCCAACAGAACTATGGGTAAAGACTCTAGCAGAACTATGGGTAAAGGATCCAGCAGAACTATGGTAAAGGTTCCAGCAGACCTATGGGTAAAGGTTCCAACAGAACTATGGGTAAATGTTCCAGCAGAACTTTAAAAAAGGTTACAGCAGAACTATGGGTAAAGGTTCCAGCAGAACTATGGATAAAGGCTCCAGCAGAACTATGGGTAAAGGTTCCAGCAGAACTATGGGTAAAGGTTCCAGCAGAACTATGGGTAAAGGTTCCAGCAGAACTATTGGTAAAGGTTCCAGCAGAACTTTGAAAAAAGGTTACAGCAGAACTATGGGTAAAGTTCCAGCAGAACTATGGATAAAGGCTCCAGCAGAACTATGGGTAAAGGTTCCAGCAGAACTATGGGTAAAGGTTCCAGCAGAACTATGGGTAAAGGTTCCAGCAGAACTATGGGTAAAGGTTCTAGCAGAACTATGGTAAAGGTTCCAGCAGAACTATGGGTAAAGGTTCCAGCAGAACTATAGGTAAAGGCTCCAACAGAACTATGGGTAAAGGTTCCAAAAGAACTATGGGTAAAGGTTCCAGCAGAACTATGGGTAAAGGTTCCAGCAGAACTAATGGTAAAGGTTCCAGCAGAACTATGGGTAAAGGTTCCATCAGAACTATGGGTAAAGGTTCCAGCAGAACTATGGGTAAAGTTTCCAACAGCACTTTGGATAAAGGTTCCAGCAGAACTATGGGTAAAGGTTCCAACAGAACTATGGGTAAAGGTTCCAGCAGAACTATGGGTAAAGGTTCCAGCAGAAATATGGGTAAAGGTTCCAGCAGAACTATGGTAAAGGTTCCAGCAGAACTCTAGTAAAGGTTCCAGCAGAACTATGGGTAAAGGTTCCAGCAGAACTATAGGTAAAGGCTCCAACAGAACTATGGGTAAAGGTTCCAGCAGAACTATGGGTAAAGGTTCCAGCAGAACTATGGGTAAAGGTTCCAGCAGAACTATGGGTAAAGGTTCCAGCAGAACTATGGGTAAAGGCGCCAACAGAACTATGGGTAAAGGCGCCAACAGAACTATGGGTAAAGACTCTAGCAGAACTATGGGTAAAGGATCCAGCAGAACTATGGTAAAGGTTCCAGCAGACCTATGGGTAAAGGTTCCAACAGAACTATGGGTAAAGGTTCCAGCAGAACTTTGAAAAAAGGTTACAGCAGAACTATGGGTAAAGGTTCCAGCAGAACTATGGATAAAGGCTCCAGCAGAACTATGGGTAAAGGTTCCAGCAGAACTATGGGTAAAGGTTCCAGCAGAACTATGGGTAAAGGTTCCAGCAGAACTTTGAAAAAAGGTTACAGCAGAACTATGGGTAAAGTTCCAGCAGAACTATGGATAAAGGCTCCAGCAGAACTATGGGTAAAGGTTCCAGCAGAACTATGGGTAAAGGTTCCAGCAGAACTATGGGTAAAGGTTCCAGCAGAACTATGGGTAAAGGTTCTAGCAGAACTATGGTAAAGGTTCCAGCAGAACTATGGGTAAAGGTTCCAGCAGAACTATAGGTAAAGGCTCCAACAGAACTATGGGTAAAGGTTCCAAAAGAACTATGGGTAAAGGTTCCAGCAGAACTATGGGTAAAGGTTCCAGCAGAACTATGGGTAAAGGTTCCAGCAGAACTATGGGTAAAGGTTCCATCAGAACTATGGGTAAAGGTTCCAGCAGAACTATGGGTAAAGTTTCCAACAGCACTTTGGATAAAGGTTCCAGCAGAACTATGGGTAAAGGTTCCAACAGAACTATGGGTAAAGGTTCCAGCAGAACTATGGGTAAAGGCGCCAACAGAACTATGGGTAAAGGCGCCAACAGAACTATGGGTAAAGACTCTAGCAGAACTATGGGTAAAGGCTCCAGCAGACTATGGGTAAATGTTCCAGCAGAACTATGGGTAAAGGTTCCAGTAGAACTTTGAAAAAAGGTTACAGCAGAACTATGGGTAAATATTCCAGAAGAACTATGGATAAAGTCTCCAGCAGAACTATGGGTAAAGGTTCCAGCAGAACTATGGGTAAAGGTTCCAGCAGAACTATGGGTAAAGGTTCCAGTAGAACTATGGTAAAGGTTCCAGCAGAACTATGTGTAAAGGTTCCAGCAGAACTACGGGTAAAGGCTCCAGCAGAACTTTGGGTAAAGGTTCCAGCAGAACTATGGGTAAAGGCTCCAGCAGAACTATGGGTAAAGGTTCCAGCAGAACTATGGGTAAAGGCTCCAGCAGAATTATGGGTAAAGGCTCAAGCAGAACTATGGGTAAAGGTTCCAGCAGAACTATGGGTAAAGGTTCCAACAGCACTTTGGATAAAGGTTCCAGCAGAACTATGGGTAAAGGTTCCAACAGAACTATGGGTAAAGGTTCCAGCAGAACTATGGGTAAAGGTTCCAGCAGAACTATGGGTAAAGGTTCCAGCAGAACTATGGGTAAAGGTTCCAGCAGAACTATGGGTAAAGGCCCTGACAGAACTATGAGTAAATGTTCCAGCAGAACTATGGGTAAAGGTTCCAGCAGAACTATGGTAAAGGTTCCAGCAGTACTATGGGTAAAAGCTCCAGCAGAACTATGGGTAAAGGCTCCAGCAGAACTATGGGTAAAGGTTCCAACAGAACAATGGGTAAAGGCTCCAGCAGAACTATGGGTAAAGGTTCCAGCAGAACTATGGGTAAAGGCTCCAGCAGAACTCTGGGTAAAGGCTCCAGCAGAACTATGGGTAAAGGCTCCAGCAGAACTATGGGTAAAGGTTCCAGCAGAACTATGGGTAAAGGTTCCAGCAGAACTATGGTAAAGGTTCCAGCTGAACTATGGTAAAGATTCCAGCAGAACTATGGGTAAAGGTTCCAGCAGAACTATGGGTAAAGGTTCCAGCAGAACTATGGGTAAAGGTTCCAGCAGAACTATGGTAAAGGTTCCAGCAGAACTATGGGTAAAGGTTCCAGCAGAACTATGGGTAAAGGCTCTGACAGAACTATGAGTAAAGGTTCCAGCAGAACTATGGGTAAAGGTTCCAGCAGAACTATGGTAAAGGTTCCAGCAGAACTATGGGTAAAAGCTCCAGCAGAACTATGGGTAAAGGCTCCAGCAGATCTATTGGTAAAGGTTCCAACAGAACAATGGGTAAAGGCTCCAGCAGAACTATGGGTAAAGGTTCCAGCAGAACTATGGGTAAAGGCTCCAGCAGAAATCTGGGTAAAGGCTCCAGCAGAACTATGGGTAAAGGCTCCAGCAGAACTATGGGTAAAGGTTCCAGCAGAACTATGGGTAAAGGTTCCAGCAGAACTATGCGTAAAGGTTCCAGCAGAACTATGGGTAAAGGCTCCAGCAGAACCATAGGTAAAGGTTCCAGCAGAACTATGGTAAATGTTCCAGCAGAACTATGGTAAAGGTTCCAGCAGAAATATGGGTAAAGGTTCCAGCAGAACTATGGTAAAGGTTCCAGCAGAACTATGGTAAAGGTTCCAGCAGAACTATGGGTAAAGGCTCCAACAGAACTATGGGTAAAGGCGCCAACAGAACTATGGGTAAAGACTCTAGCAGAACTATGGGTAAAGGCTCCAGCAGACTATGGGTAAATGTTCCAGCAGAACTATGGGTAAAGGTTCCAGTAGAACTTTGAAAAAAGGTTACAGCAGAACTATGGGTAAAGGTTCCAGAAGAACTATGGATAAAGGCTCCAGCAGAACTATGGGTAAAGGTTCCAGCAGAACTATGGGTAAAGGTTCCAGCAGAACTATGGGTAAAGGTTCCAGTAGAACTATGGTAAAGGTTCCAGCAGAACTATGGGTAAAGGTTCCAGCAGAAATACGGGTAAAGGCTCCAGCAGAACTTTGGGTAAAGGTTCCAGCAGAACTAGGGTAAAGGCTCCAGCAGAACGTTGGGTAAAGGTTCCAGCAGAACAATGGTTAAAGCTTCCAGCAGAACTATGGGTAAAAGCTCCAACAGAACTATGGGTAAAGGTTCCAGCAGAACTATGGGTAAAGGTTCCAGCAGAACTATGGGTAAAGGCTCCAGCAGAATTATGGGGAAAGGCTCCATCAGAACTATGGGTAAAGGTTCCAGCAGAACTATGGGTAAAGGTTCCAACAGCACTTTGGATAAAGGTTCCAGCAGAACTATGGGTAAAGGTTCCAACAAAACTATGGGTAAAGGTTCCAGCAGAACTATGGGTAAAGGTTCCAGCAGAACTATGGGTAAAGGTTCCAGCAGAACTATGGGTAAAGGTTCCAGCAGAACTATGGGTAAAGGCCCTGACAGAACTATGAGTAAAGGTTCCAGCAGAACTATGGGTAAAGGTTCCAGCAGAACTATGGTAAAGGTTCCAGCAGTACAATGGGTAAAAGCTCCAGCAGAACTATGGGTAAAGGCTCCAGCAGAACTATGGGTAAAGTTTCCAACAGAACAATGGGTAAAGGCTCCAGCAGAACTATGGGTAAAGGTTCCAGCAGAACTATGGGTAAAGGCTCCAGCAGAACTCTGGGTAAAGGCTCCAGCAGAACTATGGGTAAAGGCTCCAGCAGAACTATGGGTAAAGGTTCCAGCAGAACTATGGGTAAAGGTTCCAGCAGAACTATGGTAAAGGTTCCAGCTGAACTATGGTAAAGATTCCAGCAGAACTATGGGTAAAGGTTCCAGCATAACTATGGGTAAAGGTTCCAGCAGAACTATGGGTAAAGGTTCCAGCAGAACTATGGTAAAGGTTCCAGCAAAACTATGGGTAAAGGTTCCAGCAGAACTATGGGTAAAGGTTCCAGCAGAACTATGGGTAAAGGCTCCAGCAGAACCATAGGTAAAGGTTCCAGCAGAACTATGATAAATGTTCCAGCAGAACTATGGTAAAGGTTCCAGCAGAACTATGGTAAAGATTCCAGCAGAACTATGGGTAAAGGTTCCAGCAGAACTATAGGTAAAGGTTCCAGCAGAACTACGCGTAAAGGTTCCAGCAGAACTATGGGTACAGGCTCCAGCAGAACTCTGGGTAAAGGCTCCAGCAGAACTATGGGTAAAGGCTCCAGCAGAACTATGGTAAAGGTTCCAGCAGAACTATGGGTAAAAGTTCCAGCAGAACTATGGGTAAAGGTTCCAGCAGAACTATGGGTAAAGGCTCCACTAGAACTATGGGTAAAGGCTCCAGCAGAACTCTGGTAAAATCTCATTCAGATCTTTGGGTAAAGGTTCCGGCAGAACTATGGGTAAAGGCTCCGACATAACTATGGGTAAAGGCTCCAGCAGAACTATGGGTAAAGGGTCCGGTCCAGGAAGGATAGGAGGGAAGGATGTCCCCTACTACAGTAAACTGTCATCACCATGACATTAGCTATAGCAGCGCTTCAGTATTAATGTGGTAAACATTGAAGGTAATACGGCTGCCAAATAAAGACACGGACTAGCCTACCAGTCATCAATAGCTAGTGACTACAGCACTAAACGCTAGCCTACCAGTCATCAATAGCTAGTGACTACAGCACTAAACGCTAGCCTACCAGTCATCAATAGCTAGTGACTACAGCACTAAACGCTAGCCTACCAGCCATCAATAGCTAGTGACTACAGCACTAAACGCCAGCCTACCAGTCATCAATAGCTAGTGACTACAGCACTAAACGCTAGCCTACCAGTCATCAATAGCTAGTGACTACAGCACTAAACGCTAGCCTACCAGTCATCAATAGCTAGTGACTACAGCACTAAATGCTAGCCTACCAGTCATCAATAGCTAGTGACTCCAGCACTAAACCCCAGTCTACCAGTCATCAATAGCTAGTGACTACAGCACTAAACGCTAGCCTACCAGTCATCTATAGCTAGTGACTACAGCACTAAACGCTAGCCTACCAGTCATCAATAGCTAGTGACTCCAGCACTAAACGCTAGCCTACCAGTCATCAATAGCTAGTGACTACAGCACTAAACACTAGCCTACCAGTCATCAATAGCTAGTGACTACAGCACTAAACGCTAGCCTACCAGTCATCAATAGCTAGTGACTACAGCACTAAACGCTAGCCTACCAGTCATCAATAGCTAGTGACTACAGCAGTAAATGCTAGCCTACCAGTCATCAATAGCTAGTGACTACAGCACTAAATGCTAGCCTACCAGTCATCAATAGCTAGTGACTACAGCACTAAACGCTAGCCTACCAGTCATCAATAGCTAGTGACTACAGCACTAAACGCTAGCCGACCAGTCATCAATAGCTAGTGACTACAGCACTAAACGCTAGCCTACCAGTCATCAATAGCTAGTGACTACAGCACTAAACGCTAGCCTACCAGTCATCAATAGCTAGTGACTACAGCACTAAACGCTAGCCTACCAGTCATCAATAGCTAGTGACTACAGCACTAAACGCTAGCCGACCAGTCATCAATAGCTAGTGACTACAGCACTAAACGCCAGCCTACCAGTCATCAATAGCTAGTGACTACAGCACTAAACGCTAGCCTACCAGTCATCAATAGCTAGTGACTACAGCACTAAACGCTAGCCTACCAGTCATCAATAGCTAGTGACTACAGCACTAAACGCTAGCCTACCAGTCATCAATAGCTAGTGACTACAGCACTAAACGCTAGCCTACCAGTCATCAATAGCTAGTGACTACAGCACTAAACGCTAGCCTACCAGTCATCAATAGCTAGTGACTACAGCACTAAACGCTAGCCTACCAGTCATCAATAGCTAGTGACTACAGCACTAAACGCTAGCCTACCAGTCATCAATAGCTAGTGACTACAGCACTAAATGCTAGCCTACCAGTCATCAATAGCTAGTGACTACAGCACTAAACGCTAGCCTACCAGTCATCAATAGCTAGTGACTCCAGCACTAAACGCTAATCCACTGATGCAGTTACATGAACACAAGCCATCCCTGATAACCCTCCACTACAAGCCATCCCATATAACCCTCCACTACAAGCCTTCCCTTATAACCCTCCACTACAAACCATCCCATATAACCCTCAACTACAAACCATCCCTGATAACCCTTCACTCTATCTGATGTGATGTCGTTATCTATCATTTACCTGGCCAGCTGCTGGCCCTGTCCCAGTACAGTCGGGAGTGCTCTGGAGCAGGGATGACGTGGCTCTGCCTGGGGGCCATGGAACTCATATTCTCCCTGTCAGCTGGATCAGACTGTTTACATGTGGTATTAGGGAAAGATCCAGGCAATCGATCTCAGCCCTGGCCCCGGCTAACAGAGAATACATGACTAATCGATAGAACTAGCACCAGGAGAACACTCTCCTCTCCTTTCCATCGTGTGGATTCGATCATGGGAAGCCGCTGACATGGCTGTTAGCCTCTCTGAGTCATGATTAACCTTGAGAGAGGAGAGGAGGAGAGGGAAGAGGAGAGAGGGGGAGAGGGACAGAGGAGGAGAGGAGGAGAGAGGGGGAGAGGGAAGAAGGGATGGAAGCAGAGATGAGGAGAGAGGAGGAGAGAGGGACAGAGGGAGAGGAGGAGAGAGAAGAAGAGAGAGGTGGAGAGGGACAGAGGGATGTTAGGGGGGGAGAGGAGGAGAGAGGGGGAGAGGGGGACAGAGGAGGAGAGAGGGGGAGAGGGACAGAGGAAGAGGAGGAGAGAGGAGGCGAGGGACAGAGGGAGAGGAGGAAGGAGGGGGAAAGGGACAGAGGGAGAGGAGGAGAGGGACAGAGGGAGAGGAGGAGAGAGGGGGAGAGAGACAGAGGGAGAGGAGGAGAGGGACAGAGGGAGTGGAGGAGAGAGGATGAGAGATGGGGAGAGAGGGGGAGAGGGACAGAGGGAGAGGAGGAGAGAGGAGGAGAGGGACAGAGGGAGACGAGGAGAGAGGGGGAAAGGGACAGAGGGAGAGGAGGAGAGGGACAGAGGGAGAGGAGGAGAGAGGAGGAGAGGGACAGAGGGATGAGAGGGGGAAAGAGGAGAAGATGGGGAGAGAGGAGGAGAGAGGAGGAGAGAGGGGGGGAGAGGGGGAGAGGGACAGAGGGATGCGAGGGGGAGAGAGGAGAAGATGGGGAGAGAGGAGGAGAGAGGGGGAGAGAGGGGGAGAGGGACAGAGGGATGAGAGGGGAGAGAGGAGGAGAGAGGGGAGGATGGAAGGAGAGAGACTGAGAATCAGCCTCTGGGATAATGATAGATCAAAACAAACAATATTATATCACAGTTTATGTTTTGTGGTTTGAAAATATGAGATTTGTTTTATGTAGGGATGGACAGGGAGAGACAGAGAGAGTGAAGGAGGGGGGGAGGACAGAGGGCAGACAGAGGAGGAGAGGGAGGGTTAGTTGTTGGCAGCTCTGCCGACTTGGCTGATTGTGGTGTGCATGATCAGGCATGAGAGAGTGAGCTCAGAGTCTGTCTGAGAGGATTAGTGAGCAGACTCCTTCAGTTAGGGTCAGAGGCAGGGGTGAGGGGTCAAAGACACATGCAGGTAAAGGACAGATGACGACAATGAGTGTGTGTAGGATCTGCACCCGCTGTTCTTTACTAAAATAGTCCAGAAGTGCAGGACTGTAAATGTTTTTAAAAAATAGCTCTCAAGAAACAGAAGCAAAGTGTACATTTTAATGTCCCCCTCATCCAGTATGAAATAATTGACTCCGTTTGGAAGATTGCTGCTGTTGTGTTGCTTAGTCCTTGCAGATCACAGTACTGCTCTGGCGAGAGGAATTAGGCCAGATCTACATCATGTAAGCTTGAGGAGATGTGTCACGTACTGAGAAGACAGCATATGACTGCAAGTGTTCACCCAAGGAGAAATATCTCAAATGCGCTTCTTTTTTTTTTTTACATGGACACTTTTTGACCGAGCTCACCCTTTGTGTTTAGGGGTAGAAAGTCAAGTCTCACTGGTAAAAACAGAATATTATCTCTGGCTGCATGTATGTTGTTCCCCTATGTCTGTCTCTGAATATGTTCCAGTCCCTTAAGCTATTTTTTCTGTTCCTTTGTGTGTGTGTGTGTGACTGTGTGTTTAAAAAATACAAAATTATAATTATTTTACAATCCTTTCTGACTTTCTGTCTCTATCAAAGCTCTGACTACATTTCCAACCATGCCACTCCAGAAGTTCGAAGTCAGTACATTATACATAATCATATAATGATAATCCGATCCTAATCACATCATCTTATTGATCAGTGGAGAGCAATGGTGAATCACTTTGCACAACGTTCTACAAGAACACTCCATTTCAAGTCAGTCAAATATTTCAACATCACATTTGTCTGTCCCATTAACGTTCAGGCAGCACTGTAGGCTATGTTCCATGGGTTCTGGATACAGACTAGACTCTCCAATTACACTGTATCTTCTGGTAACACAATAAAGCCACGCTTGACTTCAAATAAAAAAAAATGCATGTAGAGAGATTACATTATTGTCTGTGCACTCCACCAAAATGCTAGGGGAGAGCTTCCAGAGAACGACACAGAGGAGAGATGTATTAGAAAAATTACCTCAGCGAGTCAGACGAGAGAAGAGATAACGTTTTTTTGGGAACGGAATTCCACACTACCATGAAATATGATTTTCTGCTCCGAATCAAAGTTGAAACGCTGGAACTCAAATCTGACTTGTTTTTCTTCTTTAATCTAATTTGAAGGTTTCAATGAAAGTAAGGAAACCATTTGAGTTGCTCGTCTCTTTGCCTGAATGCTCATGTACAGTACTTGTGATGGTGCAGTTGTGAAAATGCTTTCCTAGCCGGATACTCTGATGGTAATTGGGTGGTTTTTTTGGAGGCCTTGGAGAGCTACTGCACTGTAGGTCTCAGCTTGTTGTACTGTGGTCCAAAACTCTTACATGGCGTCTGTTGGTGTCAGCTCAGGAAATGCCAGAACCACACAGTAAAGAGAACGTGGTGAAAGGGAGAGGGAGAAAAAGGGGCGGACGGGGGCAGAGATGGAGAAAAGGGATGGAAAAGGAGAGAGAGAGTAACAGTCAATTTGATAATGCTATGTAGCAATCCTCTCTCTCGCTCTCTCCCCCCCCGTTCCAATGTAACCCTTGATGGTGGAACACCAATGTTCCCTCTGAATTTAACTGGTTCCAGTCTGCAACGCCAGCGCATAAATCAAGCCCTTCTCCTCCCCTCCCTCTTCCCTCACTCCTGTGTCCTCCCTTCCTCATCACTCCATCCTCATATCTCTGTCCCCATAAACCCCTTCTGGCTCCTCTTAAGCACAGGAATGGCAACATAAACCACATTTAGGAGCTGACGGATATCACAGAGCCAGCAATGGAGAGGGGGGGAACGGTGGAGAGATTAGGAAGAGATTGAGAAAGAGAGAGAGAGGGAGAGAGAGAGAGCGATAGAACAGAGAAAAATAACGAAAGACTGAAAGCCAACATTGAGAGACAGAGAGGTGGCATGGTGAATTAGCCTGTCTGTAGGCAATGAGGTGGTAATCTTAGAAAAAAAGGTTCCAAAATAGTTATTTGGCTGTCTGTACTGTAGTGGTAACAGCTAGCAGCAGGGAGGTGGTTTACTGTAGTGGTAACAGCTAGCATCAGGGAGGTGGTTTACTGTAGTGGTAACAGCTAGCAGCAGGGAGGTGGTTTACTGTAGTGGTAACAGCTAGCAGCAGGGAGGTGGTTTACTGTAGTGGTAACAGCTAGCAGCAGGGAGGTGGTTTACTGTAGTGGTAACAGCTAGCATCAGGGTGGTGGTACGTGGTTTACTGTAGTGGTAACAGCTAGCATCAGGGAGGTGGTTTACTGTAGTGGTAACAGCTAGCAGCAGGGAGGTGGTTTACTGTAGTGGTAACAGCTAGCAGCAGGGAGGTGGTTTACTGTAGTGGTAACAGCTAGCATCAGGGGAGGTGGTTTACTGTAGTGGTAACAGCTAGCATCAGGGAGGTGGTTTACTGTAGTGGTAACAGCTAGCATCAGGGAGGTGGTTTACTGTAGTGGTAACAGCTAGCAGCAGGGAGGTGGTTTACTGTAGTGGTAACAGCTAGCAGCAGGGAGGTGGTTTACTGTAGTGGTAACAGCTAGCATCAGGGTGGTGGTACGTGGTTTACTGTAGTGGTAACAGCTAGCATCAGGGAGGTGGTTTACTGTAGTGGTAACAGCTAGCAGCAGGGAGGTGGTTTACTGTAGTGGTAACAGCTAGCAGCAGGGAGGTGGTTTACTGTAGTGGTAACAGCTAGCATCAGGGAGGTGGTTTACTGTAGTGGTAACAGCTAGCAGCAGGGAGGTGGTTTACTGTAGTGGTAACAGCTAGCAGCAGGGAGGTGGTTTACTGTAGTGGTAACAGCTAGCAGCAGGGAGGTGGTTTACTGTAGTGGTAACAGCTAGCATCAGGGTGGTGGTACGTGGTTTACTGTAGTGGTAACAGCTAGCATCAGGGAGGTGGTTTACTGTAGTGGTAACAGCTAGCAGCAGGGAGGTGGTTTACTGTAGTGGTAACAGCTAGCAGCAGGGAGGTGGTTTACTGTAGTGGTAACAGCTAGCATCAGGGAGGTGGTTTACTGTAGTGGTAACAGCTAGCAGCAGGGAGGTGGTTTACTGTAGTGGTAACAGCTAGCATCAGGGAGGTGGTTTACTGTAGTGGTAACAGCTAGCAGCAGGGAGGTGGTTTACTGTAGTGGTAACAGCTAGCATCAGGGAGGTGGTTTACTGTAGTGGTAACAGCTAGCAGCAGGGAGGTGGTTTACTGTAGTGGTAACAGCTAGCATCAGGGAGGTGGTACTATAGTACTGTAGTGGTAACAGCTAGCATCAGGGAGGTGGTTTACTGTAGTGGTAACAGCTAGCAGCAGGGAGGTGGTTTACTGTAGTGGTAACAGCTAGCAGCAGGGAGGTGGTTTACTGTAGTGGTAACAGCTAGCAGCAGGGAGGTGGTACTATAGTACTGTAGTGGTAACAGCTAGCAGCAGGGAGGTGGTTTACTGTAGTGGTAACAGCTAGCAGCAGGGAGGTGGTTTACTGTAGTGGTAACAGCTAGAAGCAGGGAGGTGGTTTACTGTAGTGGTAACAGCTAGCAGCAGGGAGGTGTTTACTGTAGTGGTAACAGCTAGCAGCAGGGAGGTGGTTTACTGTAGTGGTAACAGCTAGCAGCAGGGAGGTGGTTTACTGTAGTGGTAACAGCTAGCAGCAGGGAGGTGGTTTACTGTAGTGGTAACAGCTAGCAGCAGGGAGGTGGTTTACTGTAGTGGTAACAGCTAGCATCAGGGAGGTGGTTTACTGTAGTGGTAACAGCTAGCAGCAGGGAGGTGCTATTATAGTAGCGTCAAAGGACTTCCTGTTCTGGAGGCTGCTAATTGTCTCCATCCATCTATCTTAGTGGCCCAGTAAGCACGTTAAGGCAGAGGAGAGGAGCTGAGAGGAGAAGAGGAGAAGAGAGGGGGAATGTAAAAAAATAGATATATATTTTAGCGTATAAATCTTCCCCTCGTCCCCCCGGCCCGGGCCTCTGGACACACTGTGGCACCCGCCAAAAGCCCACACCGCCACGGCTTTGCAACGCTGGCATCCTTCATCCTGCCCAATGCTCCTCTCAGCGTCTATAGGAGCCTGGCAGGGAGAAGCTGGGACCACCACTGTAACAAACACACTAGGGAATAGAGTGTGGAGTGTGTGAACTTATAGAGGCAATGGGAGGTAATACAACAGCCCCAGGTAATACAACAGCCCCAGGTAATACAACAGCCCCAGGTAATACAACAGCCGCAGGTAATACAGCCCCAGGTAATACAACAGCCCCAGGTAATACAACAGCCCCAGGTAATACAACAGACAGAGGTAATACAACAGCCCCAGGTAATACAACAGCCCCGGGTAATACAACAGCCCTAGGTAATACAACAGCCCCAGGTAATACAACAGCCCCAGGTAATACAACAGACCCAGGTAATACAACAGCCAGAGGTAATACAACAGCCCCAGGTAATATAACAGCCCCAGGTAATACAACAGCCCCAGGTAATACAACAGACCCAGGTAATACAACAGCCAGAGGTAATACAACAGCCCCAGGTAATATAACAGCCCCAGGTAATACAACAGCCAGAGGTAATACAACAGCCCCAGGTAATACAACAGCCCCAGGTAATACAGCCCCAGGTAATACAACAGCCTCGGGTAATACAACAGCCCCAGGTAATACAACAGCCCCAGGTAATACAACAGCCCCAGGTAATACAACAGCCCCAGGTAATACAACAGCCCCAGGTAATACAACAGCCCCAGGTAATACAACAGCCCCAGGTAATACAACAGCCCCAGGTAATACAACAGCCCCAGGTAATACAACAGCCAGAGGTAATACAACAGCCCCAGGTAATACAACAGCCCCAGGTAATACAACAGCCCCAGATAATACAACAGCCCCAGGTAATACAACAGCCCCAGGTAATACAACAGCCTCAGGTAATACAACAGCCCCGGGTAATACAGCCCCAGGTAATACAACAGCCCCAGGTAATACAACAGCCCCAGGTAATAGAACAGCCCCAGGTAATACAACAGCCCCAGGTAATATAACAGCCCCAGGTAATACAACAGCCCCAGGTAATACAACAGCCCCAGGTAATACAACAGCCCCAGGTAATACAACAGCCAGAGGTAATACAACAGCCCCAGGTAATACAACAGCCCCAGGTAATACAACAGCCCCAGGTAATACAACAGCCCCAGGTAATACAACAGCCCCAGGTAATACAACAGCCCCAGGTAATATAACAGCCCCAGGTAATACAACAGCCCCAGGTAATACAACAGCCCCAGCTAATACAACAGCCCTAGGTAATACAACAGCCCCAGGTAATACAACAGCCCCAGGTAATACAACAGCCCCAGGTAATACAACAGCCCCAGGTAATACAACAGCCCCAGGTAATACAACAGCCAGAGGTAATACAACAGCCCCAGGTAATACAACAGCCTCAGGTAATACAACAGCCCCAGGTAATACAACAGCCCCAGGTAATACAACAGACCCAGGTAATACACACTTTCACAGCCAGAGGTCCTAGCTTCAACCTAACGTCTTTCTGTCACAGCTGTGCGAATGCAAATGTGTGTTTAAAATCACATACACATCCGCTCACACACACACACACACACACACACACACACACACACACACACACACACACACACACACACACACACACACACACGCACGCACGCGCGCACGCATGCACACAACACCACTCTGCTGTGTCACTGTCCCAGTGTGTTCTCCAGTCTCTCCCACAGACATGTGTCCATGCCTACAGCTCACAGTGTAGATTAAAACGTCTCACTCCACAATGACACCATAGTTGACAATACAAAATACATATTTTAAAAGCCAAATTGTGGACCACTCAAATAGAGTTTGGAGACACTAAATGGTGCAGTGTATGTCTGTATCAGGCAGCAGGCTGAGTTGTCTAGGGGCCGCCTCCGTCCTCCTCCTTCCCAGCAACACATGAACTCTCATTACCGCTCCAGAGACAAATCTCCCTCTCTGCAGCCTTACAAGGCCCCCAACCCTCCTGCAGCCCTCCAAGGCCCCCAACCCTCCCTGCAGCCTTACAAGGCCCCCAACCCTCCTGCAGCCCTCCAAGATTCCCCAACCCTCCCTGCAGCCTTACAAGGCCCCCAACCCTCCTGCAGCCCTCCAAGATTCCCCAACCCTCCCTGCAGCCTTACAAGGCCACCAACCCTCCTGCAGCCCTCCAATATTCCCCAACCCTCCCTGCAGCCCTCCAGGAGCCCCCAACCCTCCTGCAGCCCTCCAAGATTCCCCAACCCTCCTGCAGCCCTCCAAGATTCCCCAACCCTCCCTGCAGCACTCCAAGATTCCCCAACCCTCCCTGCAGCACTCCAAGATTCCCCAACCCTCCCTGCAGCACTCCAAGATTCCCCAACCCTCCCTGCAGCCTTACAAGGCCCCCAACCCTCCTGCAGCCCTCCAAGATTCCCCAACCCTCCCTGCAGCCTTACAAGGCCACCAACCCTCCTGCAGCCCTCCAATATTCCCCAACCCTCCCTGCAGCCCTCCAGGAGCCCCCAACCCTCCTGCAGCCCTCCAAGATTCCCCAACCCTCCTGCAGCCCTCCAAGATTCCCCAACCCTCCCTGCAGCACTCCAAGATTCCCCAACCCTCCCTGCAGCACTCCAAGATTCCCCAACCCTCCCTGCAGCCCTCCAGGAGCCCCCAACCCTTTCTACAGCCCTCCAAGGCCCCCAACCCTCTCTACAGACCTCCAAGGCCCCCAACCCTCCCTGCAACCCTCTAAGAACCCCCAACCCTCTCTACAGCCCTCCAAGGCCCCCAACCCTCTCTACAGCCCTCCAAGAACCCCAACCCTCTCTACAGCCCTCCAAGGCCCCCAACCCTCCCTGTAACTCTCCAAGAACCACCAACCCTCCTGCAACCCTCCAAGAACCCCCAACCCTCTCTACAGCCCTCCAAGAACCCCCCAACCCTCTCTACAGCCCTCCAAGAACCCCAACCCTCTCTACAGCCCTCCAAGGCCCCCAACCCTCCCTGTAACCCTCCAAGAACCACCAACCCTCCTGCAACCCTCCAAGAACCCCCAACCCTCTCTACAGCCCTCCAAGGCCCCCAACCCTCCCTGTAACCCTCCAAGAACCACCAACCCTCCTGCAACCCTCCAAGAACCCCCAACCCTCTCTACAGCCCTCCAAGAACCCCCAACCCTCTCTACAGCCCTCCAAGAACCCCCAACCCTCTCTACAGCCCTCCAAGAACCCCCATCCCTCTCTACAGCCCTCCAAGGCCCCTAACCCTCCTGCAACCCTCCAAGGCCCCTAACCCTCCTGCAACCCTCCAAGGCCCCCAACCAGAAATAAAACCCCTTATTCCACACATACTGTATATCATCCCCCAAACGTAACTATTGGGGGTTTACTTGAAGGGTAATATCTTCTGGGCGTTTTAATGTGAGAATTACAACTTTATTAAAACTTCTGCAGGAGTAGAAAGGAGAGGAGTTAGAAAGGGTATTTTTGCTCATTCCAAGCATCCTTCTTCAGACAGTCTGTTGACAATTGAATTGTGCCCCACAGAAAGCCCACCACTACTCCATCTTGATTGAGGTTGTCTGAGTATGTGAGAGAGGAAGAGCTCAATTAAGTGTTTGTCCTCATGTTCCCCTGTGTGTGTGTGTGTGTGTGTGTATGTGTTGGAGGTGTGTGTGTTGTGTGTGTGTGTGTGTGTGTGTGTTAGGGGTGTGTGTGTTGTGGGTGTGTGTATTTGAGTTAACGTCTCCCCAGGCCGGGATTGAGGAAGATTAGAGGCCGGGTGGTGAGAGTGTGTACGTGTGTCCTCATGTTCCCATGTGAGTGTGTGCGTGTATGTGTGTGTCTGAATGTGTGTGTGTGTGTGTGTGTGTGTCTGAATGTGTGTGTGTGTGTATACATCTGTGTTTATGGCCCAGCTGTCCCATTCAGGTACCCTAGGGTGGCAGGCAGGCAGCTGGCAGGGCTCTCATCATCTCTCATTAACATTTTAAATTGGTAGCGCTGGTGCTCCCAAGTTAGGAGCACCACGTTAAATTTAGGAGCACCAGAAAATACTATGTTATATATTGATTGAGATCAAAAATCGAAATCAAATGTTATTTGTCACGTGCTTCGTAAACAACAGGTGTGGACTAACAGTGAAATGCTTACTTACGGGCCCTTCCCAACAACGCAGAGAGAAAGAAAATAGAGAAATAATAGAAAAATAATAACACATAATAATAAAAGTAATAATAAATACACAATGAGTAACAATAACTTCGCTATATACACGGGGTACCAGTACCGAGTCGATGTGCAGGGGTACGAGGTAATTGAGGTAGATTTCTACATAAAACTAGGAATAAAGTGACTAGGCAACAGGATAGATAATAAACAGTAGCAGCAGCCTATGTCATGAGTCAAAATAGTTACTATTTTCACATTGAGATGCATTACATAGAAAATTGTACAGTCTTTAAAAGAAAAGTCAGGTTTGAGATTATGACATGCAAGAGATCTGTCATTCATTCATTGCTATGATAATTGATCTCCTGAAGACGCTATCCCATTTCGTTTCTTTCTGTGCCCCCAAATTTACCAGGTTGCTAGCTAGCCAATGAGGTAACATGACTGAACAAAGTGTAAACAAATGGTTAACGACGCGCGAGTAGTTTTAGAACGGCCCAATACATGGGTTATGAATGTAAAATGAGGTCCTGGCGATCCGCTATAGGAAGATGAAAATGCTGTGCTGGTAATATGGATCACATCGTTTGACATGTTTATTTTTTTTTAAACAGGACATCCAATCCGGCCCGAGGATGGTTTGAGTAAAACCTCAAATATATTGAGCTCGTTTGGAGGGGGAAACGAACTCAATAAACTTTAAAATGACTAAAGCCAAATCGAAACTGTGTAGAAATGATAATGGCCCTACATTACATTCATGCAGTTGTTGACTATCCAGCTCGTTGATAATCACAAGACAGTCAGGGAGCATCAAAAAATGCACAACATTATGGATAGAGGACAATTTTTGAAAATGTTGACGGTAAAGAAATATAACCAATTTTCCGTGTGGTAAATTTCCGGAACTTGTTGAAGACCGATTGCAGCCCCCTGGGCAAAATGAGTTCGACACCCCTGGTAGTAATGGTGCAACCATGACGATAACACATCTTCACCCCCTTGTTTCTCCGGGGAAAACAACGACACAGCGAAGACTTTTCAATTCAACAATTATTATCTGGGAGATTGTTTTTCATTGTCGCACAGTGCTCCCAAAATAAAACTCCTGGTTGCACAGCAAAATACACTGCTCAAAAAAATAAAGGGAACACTAAAATAACACATCCTAGATCTGAATGAATGAAATAATCTTATTAAATACTTTTTTCTTTACATAGTTGAATGTGCTGACAACAAAATCACACAAAAAGTATCAATGGAAATCAAATGTATCAACCCATGGAGGTCTGGATTTGGAGTCACCCTCAAAATTAAAGTGGAAAACCACACTACAGGCTGATCCAACTTTGATGTAATGTCCTTAAAACAAGTCAAAATGAGGCTCAGTAGTGTGTGGCCTCCACGTGCCTGTATGACCTCCCTACAACGCCTGGGCATGCTCCTGATGAGGTGGCGGATGGTCTCCTGAGGGATCTCCTCCCAGACCTGGACTAAAGCATCCGCCAACTCCTGGACAGTCTGTGGTGCAACGTGGCGTTGGTGGATGGAGCGAGACATGATGTCCCAGATGTGCTCAATTGGATTCAGGTCTGGGGAACGGGCGGGCCAGTCCATAGCATCAATGCCTTCCTCTTGCAGGAACTGCTGACACACTCCAGCCACATGAGGTCTAGCATTGTCTTGCATTTGGAGGAACCCAGGGCCAACCGCACCAGCATATGGTCTCACAAGGGGTCTGAGGATCTCATCTCGGTACCTAATGGCAGTCAGGCTACCTCTGGCGAGCACATGGAGGGCTGTGCGGCCCCCCAAAGAAATGCCACCCCACACCATGACTGACCCACCGCCAAACCGGTCATGCTGGAGGATATTGCAGGCAGCAGAACGTTCTCCACGGCGTCTCCAGACTCTGTCATGTCTGTCACGTGCTCAGTGTGAACCTGCTTTCATCTGTGAAGAGCACAGGGCGCCAGTGGTGAATTTGCCAATCTTGGTGTTCTCTGGCTAATGCCAAACGTCCTGCACGGTGTTGGGCTGTAAGCACAACCCCCCACCTGTGGACGTCGGGCCCTCATACCACCCTCATGGAGTCTGTTTCTGACCGTTTGAGCAGACACATGCACATTTGTGGCCTGCTGGAGGTCATTTTGCAGGGCTCTGGCAGTGCTCCTCCTGCTCCTCCTTGCACAAAGGCGGAAGTAGCAGTCCTGCTGCTGGGTTGTTGCCCTCCTACGGCCTCCTCCACGTCTCCTGATGTACTGGCCTGTCTCCTGGTAGCGCCTCCATGCTCTGGACACTACGCTGACAGACACAGCAAACCTTCTTGCCACAGCTTGCATTGATGTGCCATCCTGGATGAGCTGCACTACCTGAGCCACTTGTGTGGGTTGTAGACTCCGTCTCATGCTACCACTAGAGTGAAAGCACCGCCAGCATTCAAAAGTGACCAAAACATTAGCCAGGAAGCATAGGAACTGAGAAGTGGTCTGTGGTCACCAACTGCAAAACCAGTCCTTTATTGGGGGTGTCTTGCTAATTGCCTATAATTTCCACCTGTTGTCTATTCCATTTGCACAACAGCATGTGAAATGTATTGTCAATCAGTGTTGCTTCCTAAGTGGACAGTTTGATTTCACAGAAGTGTGATTGACATGGAGTTACATTGTGTTGTTTAAGTGTTCCCTTTATTTTTTTGAGCAGTGTATTTCATGACACTTTAGAGCCCTGTGTAAGAGAGTTACAGTACAGCATCCGAGCCTCACAGCCTTCATTCAGCTGAGCTGTCACAACGTGGCAGGGCACTGATGGTCTCGTGTTGATGAGGTAAGAGGTACAGCATCCGAGCCTCACAGCCTTCATTCAGCTGAGCTGCCATAAAGTCATGATGTCATGATATCATCCTCTGTACAACCTCTGCACTCACCTATGTGTGTGTGACTTGTTCTGTTTCAGTCAATATCTGTTTCTACATTGTTATAGGCGTGTGTGTGTGTGTGTGTGTGTGTGTGTGTGTGTGTGAGAGAGAGTGTGTGAGAGCGTGTGTGTTTCTGTTTGATTAGCATGCGTCCTCTGGCATCGCAGCATGTGTCAATGAAAGGGACAGCAGAACTTGGGCCCAGGGCCATTGTTCAGTCCAGATGTTTTGCTCAGCCACCCAGAGAGATTCAGCCAGAGAGAGGCAGAGAGGCCAGGCCACAGGGCCATAAAGCTAGGCTGTAAATTTGCTGAGTGCCTGGTTCTATTTACATGTGAATGGGCAAGGCAGTTAGGTCGAGGTGGGGGGTGGTAGGGGCCTGCTCAGCTTGCGGTGAGACCTACAGCACACACTCTGGCTTTCAGCTGGGACACCTCTTCTCCTCTCCTCCTCCTCCTCCTCCTCCTCCCCGCTGTTGGAAGGGACGTGTGAGAGAATCTAAAGGGCTTTTAAATGGTAATGGTAATAATTATGTCAGGACAACTGACTCACTTGCCTCACACACACACACACACACACACACACACACACACACACACACACACACACACACACACACACACACACACACACACACACACACACACTAGTGTGTTTATCTTATCCTAAGGTCTAGGATGCTGAAAGTCACATGAACTGCAGGTTCTCACTCAACACTGTAGTGCTCAGCACCACCCACCCTTTCAACAGGCAGAAACATATCACTACCACTACTCCCCCTGTTATGCACATCAGACCCAGACCACATTCCATTAGCCCTAGACATCAGCCGGTCTCATGTAGTAGCTGAAGTCTTGACCTACATTACAATGCTATAGTATGTAAGACTATGGGAGGCAGAGGTCAAAGGCTCCATATAGGTACTGGCAGAACACAGTTCCTCTGGGCCCCCCGCAAGGTCGGCATTCAGCCCCACCACCCCCTGCAAAAAAAGTATAATAATCGAATGTGTCAGTCAGACTGACACTCACAAAGTAGACTACTGATCGCTGTCCGTGGTGCTGAAATTGCAACTTATGGAATGAATGATAGGCTATCTGCGGAGCCAGGGCATGTTTAGCTTTGCTTTAGCTAATGGATAAATGTTTTATTGGTGGGCCTATTTGCTCATCATTTGTTCACGTTAAGCCTAACATTTCACTAAGCTGTACACGGTGCCGCAATTGTTAGACCGCTGGTTGGTGGCAATGATGTAATTAATTGTTCAGTAATTAAAGTTGGAATATTCAAACATTGCAGATTGTCAAATAAATGTTCGGTACAACAGAATACTAATCAGCTAACAATTGTTATTTTATATATATATATACAGCTGTCCTGTATAGGCTACCTGAACCAGCATGACATGAGCCGTCCTCACGCTCTCTCCCAGCTTGGATAGAAAGTTGTTATGCGTAAAACCAGTCTATTAATGCCAAATAATACAGTCAGTCCACCCTCAAAAGCTTCCTAGGGATTGTTTCATTATGCTGTGTAACCTACTAACTATAGCTATATACAGTATTTTTTTAAAGTAACATTACACATCAAAATGGCCTAACTGAGGAAAAGAGTAGTCGGCTTGAGGATAAATTCAGCCACTAATAACCTACACAGATACTTCAGGTAAATTTAATTAAATCAAATTAAATCAAATTAAATCAAATTAAATCCAACTTGAGAGACCCGCTGGTGTCATGCAGTCCTTTTTTGTGTGCAAATGTTTTCACCACAGCCTGTAGGTCCAGGTTTGCGGGCTGTACATATGGAAATTAAAAAAGGTTTATGTACATATGGAAATTAAAAAGGTTTATGTGTGAGTTATTTTTTGAAGGGTTACTGTCAAAACGATATGTTACATTTAAAAAGATAGACATCGATGACAGGCGCATGGGCCCCCAGAGCTTGTGACCAAGCGGAAAGGTTGTGCTAGTCAGGACCAAGGGGAAGGTTGTGCTAGTCAGGACCAAGGGGAAGGTTGTGCTAGTCAGGACCAAGGGGAAGGTTGTGCTAGTCAGGACCAAGGGGAATGTTGTGCTAGTCAGGACCAAGGGGAAGGTTGTGCTAGTCAGGACCAAGGGGAAGGTTGTGCTAGTCAGGACCAAGGGGAATGTTGTGCTAGTCAGGACCAAGGGGAAGGTTGTGCTAGTCAGGACCAAGGGGAAGGTTGTGCTAGTCAGGACCAAGGGGAATGTTGTGCTAGTCAGGACCAAGGGGAAGGTTGTGCTAGTCAGGACCAAGGGGAAAGGTTGTTCTAATCAGGACCAAGGGGAAGGTTGTGCTAGTCAGGACCAAGGGGAATGTTGTGCTAGTCAGGACCAAGGGGAAGGTTGTGCTAGTCAGGACCAAGGGGAATGTTGTGCTAGTCAGGACCAAGGGGAAGGTTGTGCTAGTCAGGACCAAGGGGAAGGTTGTGCTAGTCAGGACCAAGGGGAAGGTTGTGCTAGTCAGGACCAAGGGGAAGGTTGTGCTAGTCAGGACCAAGGGGAATGTTGTGCTAGTCAGGACCAAGGGGAAGGTTGTGCTAGTCAGGACCAAGGGGAAGGTTGTGCTAGTCAGGACCAAGGGGAAAGGTTGTTCTAATCAGGACCAAGGGGAAGGTTGTGCTAGTCAGGACCAAGGGGAAGGTTGTGCTAGTCAGGACCAAGGGGAATGTTGTGCTAGTCAGGACCAAGGGGAAGGTTGTGCTAGTCAGGACCAAGGGGAAGGTTGTGCTAGTCAGGACCAAGGGGAATGTTGTGCTAGTCAGGACCAAGGGGAAGGTTGTGCTAGTCAGGACCAAGGGGAAAGGTTGTTCTAATCAGGACCAAGGGGAAGGTTGTGCTAGTCAGGACCAAGGGGAATGTTGTGCTAGTCAGGACCAAGGGGAAGGTTGTGCTAGTCAGGACCAAGGGGAATGTTGTGCTAGTCAGGACCAAGGGGAAGGTTGTGCTAGTCAGGACCAAGGGGAAGGTTGTGCTAGTCAGGACCAAGGGGAATGTTGTGCTAGTCAGGACCAAGGGGGAAGGTTGTGCTAGTCAGGACCAAGGGGAAGGTTGTGCTAGTCAGGACCAAGGGGAAGGTTGTGCTAGTCAGGACCAAGGGGAAGGTTGTGCTAGTCAGGACCAAGGGGAAGGTTGTGCTAGTCAGGACCAAGGGGAAGGTTGTGCTAGTCAGGACCAAGGGGAAAGGTTGTTCTAATCAGGACCAAGGGGAAGGTTGTGCTAGTAAAGACCAAGGGGAAGGTTGTGCTAGTCAGGACCAAGGGAAAGGTTGTGCTAGTCAGGACCAAGGGGAAGGTTGTGCTAGTCAGGACCAAGGGGAAAGGTTGTGCTAGTCAGGACCAAGGGAAAGGCAGTTCTAGTCTGGACCAGCATCAGTTAACATACAGTATGTTCTGAGGGATAGTAGCTGAATATACAGTATCAATCAAAAGTTTGGACACACCTACTCATTCAAGGGTTTTTCTTTATTTTTACAATTTTCTACATTGTAGAATAATATTGAAGACATCAAAACTATGAAATATCACACATGGAATCATGTAGTAACCAAAACAGTGTTAAACAAATCAAAACATATTTTATATTTGAGATTTTTCAAATACCCACCCTTTGCTTGATGTCATCTTTGCACACTCTTGGCATTCTCTCAACCAGCTTCACCTGGAATGCTTTTCCAACAGTCTTGGAGGAGTTCCCACATATGCTTAGCACTTTTGGCTGCTTTTCCTTCACTCTGCCGTCCGACTCATAACAAACCATCTCAATTGGGTTGAGGTCGGGGGATTGTGGAGGCCAGGTCATCTGATGCAGCACTCCATCACTCTCCTTCTTGGTAAAATAGACCTTAGACAGCCTGGAGGTGTGTTGGGTCATTATCCTGTTGAAAAACAAATGATAGTCCCACTAAGCCCAAACCAGATGGGATGGCATATCGCTGCAGAATGCTGTGGTAGCCATGTGTGACACTCTGGCTCCATGGACTTTGATTATTGAGCCAGGGTTGTTCATTTTCATTGTTTGGGTGTATTTCTATGTTGGGTATTCTAGTTGTTCATTTCTATGTTTGGTGATTGTTCTTGATTAGTCATATGACTCCCAATCGGAGGTAACGAGTGTCAGCTGTCGGCTCGTTATCTCTGATTGGGAGCCATATTTAAACTGTGTGGTTTCTCCTTGGTTTTGTGGGTTTTTGTTCCTTTTGGTCAGTGTACCGTGGACTTCATTGAGTCGTCTTTTGTTTGTAGTTCGATAACGTTTATTTAATAAAGTCATGTTTCTTGGACACGCTGCGCCTTGGTCATACTTGGACGACATAGACGACCGTGACAGAAAAACCCACCATAAGAGGACCAAGCAGCGTGTCAAGCGGCAACAGGACCCAGCTCCAAAGGATTCTTGGACATGGGAGGAGATTTTGGACGGAAAAGGGTCCTGGACTTGGGAGGAAATCCTGGAGGGGATGGATCGCCGTCCATGGAGCGAGACAGTGGAGAGGCGACGGAGAGAGGAGCAACGGCGTCGGCAGGGCCATCGTCGGAGGGACGAGAGGCAACCCCAAAAAGTTTTTTTGGGGGGGCACATGGCTTGGGCGGTTGGGCAGCAGGAGGCTGCCACAGGGAGATGTGGAGAGAAGGCTATCGGATTACGGGAGCCATTGGCGAGTAGAGGAAGGGAAGTTGTTGCGGCACGGCGTGAGAGACTGATGTGTGTTACCAGTCCGGTCCGGCCCGTTCCTGATCCCCAGTTAAAGCCAGTGGTGTGTGTTCCCAGTACGGACCGGCCTGTTCCTACTCCACGCATCAAGCCCACGGTGTGCGTCGCCAGTCCAGCCCGGCCGGTTCCTGCTCCACGTACTAAGCCTACGGTGTACGTCGCCAGCCCAGCCCGGCCTGTTCCTGCTCCACGCACAGAACCTACGGTGTGCGTCGCCAGCCCAGCCCGGCCTGTTCCTGCTCCACGCACAGAACCTACGGTGTGCGTCGCCAGCCCAGCCCGGCCTGTTCCTGCCACACGTACTAAGCCTACGGTGTACGTCGCCAGCCCGACCCGGCCTGTTCCTGCCACTCGCACCAAACCTACGGTGCGCGTCGCCAGCCCGGTCCGGCCTGTTCCTGCCACCCGCACCAAGTCTACGGTGCGCGTCGCCAGCCCGACCTGGCCTGTTCCTGCCACTCGCACCAAACCTACGGTGCGCGTCGCCAGCCCGGTCCGGCCTGTTGCTGCTCCCCGCACTAGCCCTGAGATGCGTGTCCTCAGCCCGGGACCACCAGTTCCGGCACCACGCACTAGGCCTTATGTGCGTCCCCAGGGTCCAGCATGCCCTGTTCCTTCTCCCCGCACTAGCCCTGAGATGCGTGTCCTCAGCCCGGGACCACCAGTTCCGGCACCACGCACCAGGCCTATAGTGCGTCTCGGCCGGCCAGAGTCTGCCGTCTGCCCAACGGCGCCTGAACTGCCCGTCTGCCCAACGGCGCCTGAACTGCCCGTCTGCCCAACGGCGCTTGAACTGCCCGTCTGCCCAACGGCGCCTGAACTGCCTGTCTGCCCAACGCCGTCTGAACTGTCCGTCTGCCAAGCGCTGCATAAGCCGCCCGTCTGCCATGAGCCTTCAGAGCCGTCCGCCAGACCGGAGCCGCTAAAGCCTTCCGCCAGACAGGATCAGCCAGAGCCTTCCGCCAGACAGGATCAGCCAGAGCCTTCCGCCAGACAGGATCAGCCAGAGCCTTCCGCCAGACAGGATCAGCCAGAGCCTTCCGCCAGACAGGATCAGCCAGAGCCTTCCGCCAGACAGGATCAGCCAGAGCCTTCCGCCAGCCAGGATCCGCCAGAGCCGTCCCAGCCAGGATCCGCCAGAGCCGTCCAGCCAGGATCCGCCAGAGCCAGCCAGCCAGGATCCGCCATTCAGTCCGGTGCTGCCCCTCAGGCCGGTGCTGCCCCTTAGTCAGGTACTGTCCCTTAGTCCGGTGCTGCCCCTTAGTCCGGTGCTGCCCCTTAGTCCGGTGCCGCCCCTTAATCCAGTGGGGTTTAGTTGGGGGTGGTCATGTGGAGGGGGCTACGAAGCGGATAGTGACTAAGGTGGGGTGGGGACCACGACCTGGGCCAGAGCCGCCACCATGGACAGACGCCCACCCAGACCCTCCCCTAGACTGTATGCTGGTGCGTCCGGAGTTCGCACCTTTAGGGGGGTACTGTGACACTCTGGCTCCATGGACTTTGATTATTGAGCCAGGGTTGTTCATTTTCATTGTTTGGGTGTATTTCTATGTTGGGTATTCTAGTTGTTCATTTCTATGTTTGGTGATTGTTCTTGATTAGTCATATGACTCCCAATCGGAGGTAACGAGTGTCAGCTGTCGGCTCGTTATCTCTGATTGGGAGCCATATTTAAACTGTGTGGTTTCTCCTTGGTTTTGTGGGGTTTTGTTCCTTTTGGTCAGTGTACCGTGGACTTCATTGAGTCGTCTTTTGTTTGTAGTTCGATAACGTTTATTTAATAAAGTCATGTTTCTTGGACACGCTGCGCCTTGGTCATACTTGGACGACATAGACGACCGTGACACCATGCTGGTTAAGTTTGCCTTGAAATCAATATAAATCACAGACAGTGTCACCAGCAAAGCACCCACACACCATAACACCTCCACCTCCATGCTTTACGGTGGGAAATACACATGCGGAGATCATCCGTTCACCCACATGCGTCTCACAAAGACACGGCAGTTGGAACCAAAAATCTCAAATTTGGACTCCAGACCAAAGGACAAATTTCCACGGTTTAATGTCCATTTATCGTGTTTCTTGGACCAAGTAGGTCTCTTCTAATTATTGGTGTCATTTAGTAGTGGTTTCTTTGCAGCAATTCAACCATGAAGGCCTGATTCACACAGTCCCCTCTGAACAGTTGATGTTGAGATGTGTCTGTGACTTGAACTCTGTGAATCATTTATTTGGGCTGCTATTTCTGAGGCTGGTAACTCTAATGAACTTATCCTCTGCAGCAGAGGTAACTCTGGGTCTTCCATTCCTGTGGCGGTCCTCATGAGAGCCAGTTTCAGCATAGCTCTTGATGGTTTTTGCGACTGCAATTGAAGATACTTTAAAAGTTATAGAAATGTTCCGTATTGACTGACCTTCATGTCTTAAAGTAATGATGGACTGTCGTTTCTCTTTGCTTATTTGAGCTGTTCTTGCCATAATATGGACTTGGTATTTTACCAAATAGGGCTATCTTCTGTATTACCCCCCTTACCTTGTCACAACACAACTGATTGGCTCAAACGCATTAAGTAGGAAATAAATTCCATAAATTAACTCTGTGAAGTCTAGCGCTCAGTGATCAGACAGGTCGGACCCTTCAGAGCCTCTGTGAAGTCTAGAGCCTCAGTGATCAGACAGGTCGGACCCTTCAGAGCCTCTGTGAAGTCTAGAGCTCAGTAGTCGGCTTGTTATTATGGACAGCACACACACAGGCAGGGAAATGCCTCTAGGTCAACACGCACACACTCACACGAACACGCAAGTATAAACACACACATTCATTTATGTTTTGTATGATTTGTGTGTTGCCCTCAGAGAGTAGATTGGTTTTTGTTCTAAAAAAGCTGCTTATTTCAAACTTTATTGAGGTAAATAATTAGCTTTGCCAGTCACTGTAATGCGTCATTATTTCAGGCTGTCCAAACCAAGCTTCTTTACTAGTGTACTCTTCCAGAGAGTAGCTGGTCTGGCCCATGCATTCTTCCTTAATGAAATGCTCTGGCCAGAAGAAAAACCTTCAGCCTTTCAGAAGCCATTAACCCTGATTTCAGTATAATCCTGAAATAATGTCTGAAATGGCTGCCCGATGCACTATTACAGTATAGTAAACTGTTTCTGAAAGGGGCCCACATGGCTCGGGTCAAAGGTAGCACACTATAAAGTGCATAGGGCAGCCATTTCAGAGAAAGAAAGCCGAATGAACTGCACACCCATTCCTCAGTTTCTGTCAGCCTGCCTGGGCCTCTCTGGGTAGCTTCAACCTGACGTCTGCCATGTAGTCTATCAACCCCACCCCATACAAGAACACAGAACAGGGCTTTACATAGGCTTCATCTGGCTCATTTATCAGTGGAGGCAAAAATAGCAGCGGACTTAAGTCTTTCCAAAGTGATTTGTAGCAATATTGTTCTAATCATAAAGCAGATGGACTTGGCACGACAACACAAGGTGCACACGTACGCACACACACACACACACACACACAGACACACACACAGACACACACACACACAGACACACACACAGACACACACACAGACACACACACACACACACACACACACACAGACACACACACACACACAGACACACACACACACACAGTCACAGACACACACACACACACACACACACACACACACACACACACACACACAGACACACACAGACACACACACACACACACACACACAAAGAAATTCCATCATTTGTATCACTCAGCACTTTTGGAGAAGGGGTGTTGGTGGACTAGGGTACCTTTGCTGAAGCAGCAATATCCTCCCGTAATTTAAAAACAACAGAGTTGCGGCCCTGTTAGCCAGACGAGGATCACCAAGTAAAACAAATGCTTTAGCCCCGGTCCACGGCTATCCAAACAGCCATTAGCATTTCCGCTGTAATAATCACTGGCATTGAGAAAACTCAGAGGAAGAGCTCGCGGCTCGCTTCCCACACATTGTTACAAAGTGAGATTAGGCCTGCCACTCAGTGAGACACACATTCACACACACACACACACACGCACACTGAATACACACACACACACACACACACACACTGACTCACTGGAATCCGTTCCTCGACACTCCGGCCCCGTTCCCAGGGGCTGGTGTTCTGGTGTTGCTTGGCAGTTCTGACCATTAACAAAACAATTAAGTCACCATCACTTCTCTGTAGGAGGAGAGACAGGAAATGTGAACCAGTGAACAGGTACTAGGGAGAAACTTGTTTCATTTCTATCACTCCAGTATCCCTGGACATTGTAAATATGGTATTGAACTGACTCTGGAAACTGACCCTGTATGTAGCTTCTTACTTCTCATGTTCTTCTTGTTTCTTATTTTTAATATCTCACGAGTTTTTGTTCTACCTTTTTTATTTGTAGTATTACATTGTTTTTGATTACTGCATTGTTGGGTTTAGATCTTGCAAAAAAAGGCATTTCACTGTACTTTTGCACGTGACATTAAAACATGAAACTTCTAAGATATCATATTTGTCATTCCATTGTGTCATACTGAATATTAAGATCCCTTTGAGTGTGATCTAAAGACTTCTGCTGGTGCCTAGCACCGAATGAGTGACCTTCGTTTGAAAAATTAGAAAAAAGCAGAAATAGTACAGACAGTGTGGCGAAGAAGGTGCAACAGCGCCTCTTCAACCTCAGGAGGCTGAAGAAATGTGGCTTGGCCCCCACAACAGCAGGGCTCTCCAGCCCAACGCATCACCGGTGGCACACTGCCTGCCCTCCAGGACACCAACAGCACCCGATGTCACAGGAAGGCCAAAAAGATCATCAAGGACATCAACCACCCGAGCCACGGCCTGTTCACCCCGCTATCATCCAGAAGGCGAGGTCAGTACAGTTGCATCAAAGCTGGGACCGAGAGACTGAAAAACAGCTTCTATCCAAGGCCATCAGACTGTTAAAAAGCCATCACTAGCCGGCTTCCACCTGGTTACGCATCTTAGAGGCTGCTGCCCTATATACATAGACATGGAATCACTGGTCACTTTAATAATGGAATACTAGTCACTTTAATAATGTTTACATACTGCTTTACTAATCTCATATGTACAGTTGAAGTGGTTTACATACACTTAGGTTGGAGTCATTATAACTCGTTTTTCAACCACTCCACAAGTTTCTTGTTAACAAACTATAGTTTGGGGAAGTCCGTTAGGACATCTACTTTGTGCATGACACAAGTAATTTTTCCAACAATTGTTTACAGACAGATTATTTCACTTATAATTCACTGTATCACAATTCCAGTGGGTCAGAAGTTTACATACACTAAGTTGACTGTGCCTTTAAACAGCTTGGGAAATTCCAGAAAATGATGTCATGGCTTTAGAAGCTTCTGATGGGCTAATTGACATCATTTGAGTCAATTGGAGGTGTACCTGTGGATTTATTTCAAGACCAACCTTCAAACTCAGTGCCTCTTTGGTTGACATCATGGGAAAATCAAAAGAAATCAGCCAAGACCTCAGGAAAAAATTGTCGACCTCCACAAGTCTGGTTCATCCTTGGGAGCAATTTCCAAACGCCTGAAGGTACCACGTTCATCTGTAAAAACAATAGTACGCATGTATAAACACCATGGGACCACGCAGCCGTCATACCGCTCAGGAAGGAGACGCCTTCTGTCTCCTAGAGATGAACGTACTTTGGTGCGAAAAGTGCAAATCAATCCCAGAACAACAGCAAAGGACCTTGTGAAGATGCTGGAGGAAACAGGTACAAAAGTATCTATATCCACAGTAAAATGAGTCCTATATCGACATAACCTGAAAGGCCGTTCAGCAAGGAAGAAGCCACTGCTCCAAAACCGCCATAAAAAAGCCAGACTACGGTTTGCAACTGCACATGGGGACGAAGATCGTACTTTTTGGAGAAATGTCCTCTGGGCTGATGAAACAAAAATAGAACTGTTTGGCCATAATGACCATCGTTATGTTTGGAGGAAAAAGGGGGTTGCTTGCAAGCCGAAGAACACCATCCCAAGTGTGAAGCACGGGGGTGGCAGCATGATGCTTTTGGGGTACTTTGCTGCAGGAGGGACTGATGCACTTCACAAAATAGATGGCATTATGAGGAAGGAAGTTAAAGCTTGGTCGCAAATGGGTCTTCCAAATGGACAATGACCCCAAGCATACTTCCAAAGTTGTGGCAAAATGGCTTAAGGACAACAAAGTCAAGGTATTGGAGTGGCCATCACAAAGCCCTGACCTCAATCCTATAGAAAATGTGTGGGCAGAA